>NC_059347.1:2037500-2215000 GCF_019703515.2 Myxocyprinus asiaticus
TGATGATAAACATTAAAGCCATTCTGCTCCAGATACTCAATGGCAATCTTTCATTTTCTGGTAATTCTTAAAAGAGACACACATTTTATGAGAAAAAAAGCACACTTATTTCAGTGTTTCATGGACAAAGGGCGACTATAAATAGGCTATCCATAAATATTCATACATTTCTTTATAAATAAATAAAGACAACAACAGCAACCACTGAAGAGAAGGAAAATATTGCAGTCATACTGTACCAAATTATGAAAAGGATAGTTGTGGTCCTTGATGCCGACTTTACACAATATAGTCAAGTCATTTTTATTTGTATAGCGCCTTTCACAACACACATCATTTCAAAGCAGCTTTACAGAAGATAAAACTGTAATATCTATAATGTCTTAGAGTCATCATTGTGTAGTTTGATGAAATACGATTGTGAATTGTGTTTAAAAATAAGTAATTAAATAATAATTATATTTATAACCCCAGTGAGCAAGCCGAAGGCGACTGTGGCAAGGAACACAAAACTCCATAAGATACTGGTTAATGGAGAAAAATAATCTTGGGAGAAACCAGACTCACTGTTGGGGCCAGTTCCCCTCTGGCTAACAGCATGAATATAATGCCAATATTAATTATGTATAGTGCAAGTCATGGTTTAAAATTATTAAACTAAGTAAGTGTTAAGGGTCAGTGTTTAAAACAAAGATTTTGTATGAACTGTAAGATTAATGACTAATGTCTTTGAAGTCCATCCTGGATTAACTGCAGATGTTCACATAGATTCAACTGTCATTGTTAGTTGGCTGATGAAGGCTTTTGTTGGCAATTAATTGATAGACTATGTATTCCATTTCAAGAATGTAGTCCATCATTAGACCGAGGTGATGCAGGCAGAGATCAGTTAGGTGCATCGCAGTTCAACCTGGCTGGTAATTTCGGTGAGGTCTATCCTAAATCCAAGGTTCAGGCAATGGCATATGAAGTATCCCATGTTTTTATGGTTGGAGTTGGCATCAGTTCATCCTCTGAAGTCCATTGTAATAGACTGAAGTGATGTTTGGCTGGCACCGGCTGCTATTAGTCATCATCACTCAGAAACACGTAGCAGTGGAGACCAACATGAAGCAGGAATGGAGCTGGATCCAGCTGGTTCTGGTGACCTCAGTATAGGAGTCCCGAGGTTGAGACAGGGAAACAAATAAAATAATATTAGCATAGATGCCATTCAATTTATTGCAGAGTTATAGATCATGATCACTGTTTCTGGTTCCAGCAGACCTAACTAAAGCAGCCTAATTGTGAGCTGAAGGATAAATTAGGTGTATGCCTGGCTAAATAGATGAGTCTTTAGTCTAGACTTAAACTGAGTGAGTGTGTCTGCATCTCGAACAGTGTTAGGGAGACTATTCCATAGTTTAGGAGCCAAATATGAAAAGGATCTACCTCCTTTTGTGGATTTTGATATTCTAGGAACTATTAACAGGTCAGAATTTTGCGATTGTAATGAACGTGATGGAATATAGCATGGTGGAAGGTCACTTAAGTACTGCGGAGCTAGACCATTCAAAGCTTTGTATATAGTTAACATTATTTTAAAATTAATACGAAATTTAACAGGTAGCCAATGTAACGATGAAAAATGGGGCTAATATGATCATATTTCTTGGTTCTCGTCAGCACTCTGGCTGCTGCATTTTGAACCAATTGAAGTTTATTTATTGAACTTGCTGGACATCCTCCCAGTAGTGCATTACAATAATCTAGTCTTGAGATCATGAGCGCTTGAATTAGTTTTTCGGCATCAGCAACAGAGAGCAGGTGTCGTAATTTAGCAATATTTCTTAGGTGGAAGAATGCTGTTCTACAAACATTGGTGATTTGATTTTCAAAGGACAGATTGGTATCAAATATAACACCTAAGTTCTTTGCTGTTGAAGATGATGTAACAGTACATCCATCGAGAGTCAAATTATATATTAGCGGCTTATTTTTAGAGGTTTTTGGTCCAATAATTAGTACCTCTGTTTTGTCGGAATTGAGTAGAAGGAAATTTCTGGCCCTCCAATCTTTGATTTCATTGATACACTCTGCTAATTTGGAGAATTGTGAAATCTCATCAGGTTTTGAAAAAATATAAAGTTGGGTATCGTCGACATAACAGTGGAAACTTATTCCACGATTCCTGATAATATCTCCCAGGGGAAGCATATACAAGGAGAAAAGCAGAGGCCCTAAAACTGATCCCTGTGGCACTCCATACTTTTTTTTGGTTTGATAGTTCCTCATTTACATAGACAAAGTAGTAACAGTCTGCTAAATAGGACCTAAACCATGCTAATGCAACTCCACAAATGCCAACATAATTCTTTAGTACTATAATTCTATAGTAACAGCTATGACATGAAACACCTCTTCCTTGACTACTGTATAGTTTACTGCACAGCACCCTTTGAGACCAACTATTAACCTTGTCAGGAACTATATCTTCTAGTGTAAGAATTGCATCTCATGATTTTGCTTAATAAAATAACATTGCAAAATCTTACAAAAATAATTTGTATCCTTAATATCTTTATTATGTAACCGTTCTAAAAATCTACAAGGCACGTGAGGCTGTGCAGTATGGTAATTAAAGACATTCCACTGTGTGTTGTGCCTGACAACACCCTTTACCAATCACTATATTTACAATATAAAATGACCTCTCATATCGGATTGCTTAACTAAAGGTCTGCAACCTGTGAAATCTTTCATAGCAGATGGCAAAATAAACAAGATTATGTTGTACTTTGCTTTCAGCTTTTAAGATTTGGAAATTAATAACATCTATCTAATATTCAGATATCAAATACTCAGTTTCTCTGTATTTTGCTGCATTTTTGTGTCTTTCACACACCCTTGTGTTCTACCTCATTTCCATATGGAATGCAAACAAGTTCCCCACTGTAGCCCCGCTCTCTCCCTCACACACTTCACATCATCCACCATCCTTTCTTGGGTGGGATAGAGTGGGATGCAGCAGGATAGAGTGGGATACAGCAGGATTCAGGTGGAGACAGTAGGACAGAGTGAGATTCAGTGGAATAGAGTGAAATACAGTGGTATTCAGTTGAATAAAGTGGGATACAGTTGGATTCAGTGGGATACAATGGGACACATTGGTATAGACCTTTATTTTTGATGGGAATGAAAATAAGGCTCTAAGGGATGGACTTACTGTTTCTTCAATGACATGCACTGTATAAAGCTATCAAAACGCTCCAAGATCACATCTAATTTTCCATAACTCATGTTGTCTGGAGTTTTTTGTCTACTGAAATTTCTTGGAAAGATATTTTTTTTATGTTGTATCAATGGAATGATCCAAAAAAATTTAACAACCTATTGAAGAGACTGTACATCTATCCCTCACAACCTTGTTGTCATTCCCGTCAAAAATAAAAAAAAATGGAGCTGCTGTGAATAAGGTTTATAGAGTGGGATACAGTGGGATAGAATTAGATACAGGGAGATTCTGTGGGATACAGTGGGATTCAATGAGATACAGGGGGATTCAGTGAGATACTGTGGGATTCAGCTGGATACAGTGGGAGTCAGTGGAATATAGTGGGATTTAGGTGGATACAGTGGGATACAATGGAATTCAGTGGGATACAGAGGGATACAAATGGATTCAGTAGTATTCAGTGGGATAGAGTGGGGTGTAGTGGGAAAGAGCGTGAGTCAGTGGGATTCAGTGGGATAAAGTGGGATTCAGTGGGATAAAGTAGGATTCAGTGGGATAAAATGGGATTCAGTGTGATACAGTGAGATTTATTGAGATGTAGTGGGATACAGTGGGATAGTGTGGAATTTAGTAGAATACAGTGGGATACAGAGGAATACAATGATATACAGGAGGGTTTAGTGGAATACAGTGGGATGTAGTGGGATACAGTGGGACAGAGTGGAATTTAGTGGGATACAGTGGGATAGAGTGGAATTTAGTGTAATACAGTGGGATACAGTGGAATTTAGTAGAAAACGGGGATTTAGTTGGATACAGTGGGAGTCAGTGCAATAGAGGGTGATTCAGTGGGATACAGTGGGATACAATGGGACAGAGTGGGAGTCACTGGGATAATGTAGGATTCAGTGGAATGCAGTGGAATTCAGTTGGATACAGTGGGAGTCAGTGCAGTAGAGGGGGATTCAGTGGGATACAATGGGACAGAGTGGGAGTCACTGGGATAACTCAGGATTCAGTGGAATGCAGTGGAATTCAGCTGGATAGAGTGGGATACAGTGGAATTTAGTAAAAAACAGGGTGATTTAGTGGGATACAGTGGGAGTCAGTGGAATAGGGTGGGATGCAGTGGGATAAAGTGGGAGTCAGTGGGATACTGTGGGATACAGTGGGATAGAATGGGATTCAGTGGGAAACAGTGGGATTCAGTGGGATACAATGGGATTCAGTGGGAGTCAGTGCAATAGAGGGCGTTCAGTGGGATTCAGTGGGATACAATGGGACAGAGTGGGAGTCACTGGGATAATGTAGGATTCAATGGAATGCAGTGGAACTCAGTTGGATAGAGTGGGATTCAGTGGGATGAGGTTTGAATGAAGCCCAAGGTCAGAGACGAGCAATCTATTCAAACCACTCTCTTATTAGGGATATAAATAATTTGGATCAGGGCTGAACCTTGAACCTTGAACTGCTGCGCTTGGATAAATTTATCTCTCCCTGTCACTGCCTCCGTCTCCTGTCTGTGTTCTTGATAGTTCCATTAGGACAATGAGATTAATTCAGCCACTCTACATATGCAATATTACTGCGTGCCCTTTTGTTATAGCCAGAAAAGGAAATCTCTCTTCTACCAATCCAGAGAATTTACATACAACACATTATGGCCTGTTCAAAACACAGTGCATGTATAAAGAGGAGTGATGAATCACACAATTGCATTAGTATTGAGCTTCTTTTTAAAGGTATAACATTTCTTTTCTGTTACTGGAAAGTGAATTTAATACAAGCACCATGTCAGACAACTGAATATGAGGAAAAGTGTATGTTCAGATGTTTTGGTGATATGTTTTTTAACAACTTTGTTCCCATGACAACGTAACTCCGTAACCCTAAATAAAAAGCATTTTAACAAAAGAATGAATATAAATACTTAAAAAAAAAATAATTATAAGCTTAATATTTTCCACATTTAAATCCTCCAAAAATTGGCCCCATTCACTTCCTTTGTAAGTGCCTCACTGCAACCCAGAATTTAATCAAGAGTGGAAATAATTTTTTGTGGTATTCAACATTGTGCCACAAATGATTGAGCTTAACTGGTAGAACCAGGAACATTCCTTTAATATTGGTTTTAGTAAGCTGGGTGTTGATAGGTGTTATAATGCATAATGCATATAAAAACATTATAGCTGGTTACATAAATATTAGGTTTAACACTATTCAAGTACTTATTATTTAATTAATCATGAGAGTGTACAGTGATTATAAAGTGTATTATGATGAGGAATAATGAATGCCTTATAATTCATGCATAATACCTTTATAATGCAACATACAACATAGGCTTCAAGTATTTCCAATTTCTTCTTAAAAATCAAACAGACAACCTCAAACATTTAGTACAAACTACATGTGTAAGTAGAAAATAGTGTCTTTAATTCACCTTATATGAGGTTCTAATTAACAACCTCAAGAACCCCATGAAAGTTCATTAGCAGCTAGGATTTTATTTATGTACTATTTGTGAGTCTTCCATTCTAGATGGCATCGACTCTGTCTGTGCCGCGGATACACTTTGGACAAAATGACAAAATCATAGACAGCGTGATGAGATTGCTGCTCTGATATTAATCTTCAATAAATACATCTTGACCTGAGGATTATGGCCCTTCTGAATGGCCCCCACCCTTTCCTAGTTAAGACCATCTTACTGACATGAATTATGAAAAACAATGAAATGCCAAACAAATGTTCCGACCTAGATTGTTCCAGAATCTTTCAGTCCAAGGGATTTAGATGGAGTTTGAAATAACTGATGATGGTATTAAACACTAAAATCATACAAAAATAAAAAGAGTTTATTTCATTGAGTCCAATCTAATTAATGAGAAATCACGTTCTAGAGGTCTAACAGCAATTTATTTAACAAAAACATCTGAATGACCAGTGTGGTCTCATTAATATTCAAAAGTATTCAAAGTTAAAGTGTGGTTCTAACACACATACGCTTTTGTACGTTTGGATACAATGATATGTACAACATCAATGTCAATGTCAACATCATTATCTAAATCCCCTTTCTGTATGAACAACTTTAGAGATGTACACATCTTTGTGAATACTTTATGCACAAATAACAGATATCATTAAACAAAATCACCTGAATAGTAAAACTAAATGCAGGTGTGCTACGTGATAATGATGTCCTGCTGTCTGCTGCAGTGTAATGAAAACTCTTCAGATCTGGACTGAGACTCACCACCTCATTGGTTTGTTGTCAACAAAAGAACAACACAAGCAGCAATTAATGTGGCATGTGCAGCATATCAACACAATGCACATAACAACACACAAGCAAAGTGTTCTGGACAACAAGTCAGGGTTGTAATTAAAGGTCAAACCATCAGGGGGAAAATAACAGGCATGTAGTTTGTGATCAGCAAGGTCACATGTATGAATTGTCCAGAAAAACTACCAGTAATTTCTCCAAAGGAACAGTGCAGCGACAACGATGAATAGAATTCATGTCGGTTATATAAAAGCCCTGCAAAATCATGAAACCTGATGTCTAAATACATTTTCTATGACACCAATATACTCTTAAGAATAAAGGTTCTTCAATGGCTCTTTATAATGTAGCATTGTAGGATCTGCAAAGAAGTCCCTTCTTGACTATATGGTATTTTAAGGTATTTCACTTTCTTATGAGAGAACATGTTTTCTCATGTCCTCAATTGCTATTTGTCATCTTAATGAATTCTTTTATACACAAATGGCATTATATCTACAGTAAAATCTCTTTTAAATGAATGCCCTTTTTCTTGAATGATTAATGTTCGCTTAACAGTAGTAAGTCTACATGATTTCTGTATATTGCATTCCAGCCTGCTAGTATGCACTAACGGCAGCTTTTACAAGTTTCTTCAACTTCGAGCACTTTCATGTCCCAGGTGGTGATTTTTATTAAAACAAATAGATTTCCTTTTTGACTTTGTTCTATGAAGGTCTCATTTAAACTGACTTGGAAACTTTTTACCAGGTTTTCTTCAGTTATTTTACAAATTACTTTTATGTATATTTTATGACTATTTTATGTATTATTTTATGTATATTTCATTCTTGTCCCAGTCCCAGACTTTCAATATTAAACTATGAAAATCCTAATCCTAAACTAATATAAATATAAATTATATTCATCTAAACAAAGAGTGAAATAAAAATGAACCATTTCAATATTTATTGTGTGAAAATGATCCCACAGTTGTGGTGTCATTTCCACCACACCAAACAATTTTGCAAACATGTCAAACAGAGGGGAATACACTATTACAATGCAGTTTTTTTTTAATTAAATGTTAATAATTAATTTGCAAGCAGAGAATATATACAACTAACAAAATAGCTACCTGTAATGTATTTCAGTGATACTTCCACCCTGTTATGCAACATTACATTATCATTTCTTTCATAATGGACTATTTGCACAACAGATTTTACTGCGACTCTTGCGTTTCCGGTAGCAATGTTCAGTGCACCTGCATGCAGAGATTATTCATGGGAAGGCATATTATTTCTACTTTTTAGGGCTTTTTGTTGATTAAAACAAAAAATCATCTTTTTGGCGACTGTAACTGATCAAATTGTTTTTGCAAAAATTTGCAGGGACTATAAACAAAGGTTTTTCATTTCAGTTTGTTCTGAGCAGTTTTTATGGCTCCAGTGTTCTGCAGCCTCCTTACAAAATGGCAACTAGTTACCAGCTGCAGTGTTGCCAGATTTCGCTAGAGAGAAAAGTGGCCTGGTCTCGAAAAATAAGCCCAAAAGAATTGCATGATACAGCAGTTTCCTTCACAATCAAAGCACATGCTTGTGTTCTACTAAACAAAAGACAGAGGGTCTTTGGTTTTTAATTTAAAAAAAAGAAGAAAAAAAAAAGAACGGAACAAAATAGCGTTAGTAACAGGCTCCCAGCATTTAAAAATAACATTTTCACTCCAGAACAATTGAAAAAGGGTTTGTTCCTGTTTTTGGTTATGTTCTGCAATAATCATAATCTCATCTCCATCATCCCGCACAGCTGTGATAACGCTGTATTGAAATGAAACGCTAACGAGCGTGCACCCGGCCTGTCAGCCTGATGCGTGCCCCTCAGACTCCCTGCGAGTCCAGTTCGCGATAGATGCATGTGGGCGGCACAGATCGGAACACTGACTCATAACGCACCATGATTTATCATCACATCAAACCGGCCCAATCAATCTTCACCAAGCACATGCTCACAGCACAAACCTACAGCTGTGTAAAAATGACCTCCACATACAGATACTCAAGCAGAGATTGATATTCTAATGGCATATGTGTGGGCTGCTGCAGCGTGGGTATTTCACACACACACACACACACACACACACACACACACACACACACAGAGTGAGGAATGGGCTCTTCACATGTGGTAATTGAAAAGTGTGCCGTCTGTAGAGGCCATCTGTGTCTGTGTGCTGTGAGGGTCTGCGCGGGGCAAGCTGCGGCCCCGGGGAGCTGTTAACACCTCATAGACATAAAGGGCCCCCGCGGGAACGCAGAGCACTCAAAAGGGCCTAATGAGATAGCTGGTGATTACTACACCTCTTGATAATAAATGAGCTTGATTATCAGTCTTTATAAATGTGCTTCAGATGTTTGGAAAGATTTGAATCATGTTTTTAGTGCAGTGATTCTGTAAGCACCTCTGAAAATAATGCACAGGGAAACCGTGAGTGTTTCAGTGTTACTGTTTAAGATGCAGTGATGAAGACTTTCTCCTATACTAGTTTCAGTCAGCTGTAAGTAATCCTTCTGTGGGCTGACTTCCAGAGGAGTGTAAACACCGTTGGCTCTGTAGCGGTTTCAAATTCTTATTTGAATAGTGCAACATAAACATCACTAATCCTTCTTTAATGACTGAGCAGTGAAAATGGTGCACGAAAAGAGTGATGTCATTTTAGTGATGATTTGAACTCATAACCCGAAATATGAAACGTTCAGTGTGTAAGTAGTCCTGCAGCGTTTGTGCTCCAGACAGGAATGATATGTCTTGTTGAGGAGAGGTGTGCTGTAACTTAAGGCCAAAGCATACTTCGGCTGTCAACGTTGCTGATTGCTCGTGCACAGCATGCGTGAAGCAAATTTCGTCATCAGCACAGTCCGCACGTGGCCAAGATTTTCTCGAGATGTGGACGCTGTCCTCATCTGTGCGTATCATCTAGGCATGCGCCTTATATTGATTGTACTAAAAGAGTATCACAAAATAGCTGTAGTGGGCATATGTCAAACGATATCCAATATTTTTTATATTTTCACCAGAAAAAAATTGCATAGCCTTAGATTGAACGAAGGAATATCAGAGATATTTGAAAGCAGACTCTTTTAAACTGGTCATCTACTCAATAATAACCCAGAACATTCTAGTAACAACCCAGCAATGCCAAAGTTGCAACAATCCACAACATCGTAGCAACCACCGAGCAACCACCAAGAACACCCTGGACACCACCAAGAACACCCTAGCAACCACTTAGCAATGCTCTAGCAGCCAACAAGAATACTATAACAATCACCTATCAATGCCCTACCAACCACCTAGCAATGTTCTAGCAACCACTCAGAACACTCCAGAAACCACCCAGTAATGCCCCAGAAACCAAGAGAACACCCTATCAACCACTGAGCAGTGCCCTAGCAACCACCTAGCAATGCCCTAGCAACAACCCAGAACACCCTATCAACCACCTATAACACTCTAGCAACCACCGAGCAATGCCTTAGCAAAATCCAAGAACACCCTAGCAACACTGAGCAACGCCATAGCAACATCCGAAAACACCATAGCAACCACCCAAAACACTCTAGCAACCACCTAATACTATCCTAGCAACCACGTAGAACACCCTAGCAACCATCCAGAACAGCCCTAGCAACCACCAAGCAACGCCTTAGCAACCACCTAATAATGCCCTAGCAACCACCAAGAACATCCTAACAACACCCTAGCAACCACTTAGCAATAATCTAGCAACCACCAAGTACACCCTAGCGATGCCCTAGCAACCATCTTGCAATACCCTACACAGCAAAACACTGAAAACCATTTAGAACACCTTAGAAAATGCATAGCAACACCCTAACATTGTGGTACAGAACTTTGCACAGGCAAGCACCACTCAAATTTTCTTCAGATAGTGTAGAAATCTTGTGTTGTCTTTATACGTTTAAGTTTCTTTTATGCATGGAGTTGTAGGTGCAACTCATGTTTGCTTCTGGCTTAAAATCCCTCAGATATCATGGTTTGTTGCACAGGTAGCTATAATTTCATGAAACCTTTATGATTACTTCAGCAAACTTTATGATATTTATTAGTTCAGACTGATATGTTACAACCAACACATGTTGTCAGATACCACCAGAAGAACATGTAACACATTAAATCTGTTCATTTCTCCAAACCGCCTCAATTTCCCAGCAGAGGATATCACTCATTATCAGAGTTAATTGATTGTTTACTCATGAGAGCTTTTGAGTAATATTGTGCACCCCAGAGGACCAGCAGACTCTCTCTCTCTCTCTCTCTGCTCCATTAGTCGTGAATGCAGCGGGTAATGTGTGGGACTCTGGGGAAGAGTTACTGTCACCACTCATTTACTCTCACCATCTGACACCAAATCAGCTGTGAGATCTGTTATTACAACTGACTTACACCAGCTCTGTTCCAAATAGTGAGCCGGCTTGCTGTATACTACTTACATAGACCATACTAACTTCTATGGCAGCATCCTATGGAATATGGTATACTTTAGTGTCACAAAACTTTTTTAAAAAAGCTTTAGAGGCAGTTTTTTGTGCAAACTATTAGAAATGTTGGAGACCCCCCTTAATATTCCAGGTTCAATACAAGTTTATGTTAACACATTCTCAATATGCTCAATCAACAGCATTTGTGACAATGTTGATTACCACGAAAATTTATTTAGACTCATCCCAACCTTCCTTTAAAAAAAAAAAAGCACAAATCTGTGTTCCAGTGAGACACAAAGGTTAAAATACTTACTGTTTCAAAACTATAGCCACAAGACATAAACAATATGTGTGTTAACATGATTTTAGTGGGATATGTAAGGGATAATGTGACGTCAGCCGGTTGTTATTGCACAATAAACCCCGACAGGGTGATTGGGACACTGAAGCGAAGTGGATGACTCTTGTATCACACTGTAGGGGTTTATTTAGCGATAACAACCATCTGACTGTACATTATCCCGCTTATTACATGGCTACTAACGAAACCAATAAATACATGGACATAAAATATTGATTTGCGTTGAAATGATGTAATTATGTGAGAAGAATAAATCCCTGAACAGTTGAATTCCACCTTCGGTTTGCTTCAGAATTCTGCTGGTGTTTGTTTTTTTGTTTTTTTGTAATTAATGAATGTCTGACTCCTCATTATCCATCTTATTACAAGACAACTTGCCAAATAAATAAATAAATGCACATGAAACATTGATTGGAGTAATTTATTTTATGAGCTTACTTTTAGAGATCGCACAGTGATCCAAGAAGCAGAAAAGATGACTCGCAGTACCTGGATGAGCGGTCTGATACGTGGACGTGCGGTTGTTAGTCAGAAATATCAGACCACTATATGGCCCCATTGACCAATTAGAATCCAGTATTCCAGAGAGCTGTGTGATAAAATCACTTACTAATCTTTTGTGTAAAGTGATATTGTTTTTTATTTTGTTGCCATGACAACATACGGCATAAACCCGAAAACAACAATTTAACTAATTTACAGCTCAAATAACACCAGGGTAGTTTTAAGAGGACAATTACTCTAAGTGCTTTTATAAAATTATAAGCTTCACATTTCTGCTTTTAAACCCTCCAAAAATTGGCCCCCATTGACTTCCATTGTAAGTGTCACTGTAACTCGATTTTTGCTTTTTTTTAGAAAAAAGGAGGAATGAGTCTAAATTTTTGTGGTAATACATATTGTAAAAGTAGAAGCAAAGGAGACACACACCTAGAACTTCCCATCATCAGACGAGAGCGGGATGCTCGAAACGTCACTACTTATATTAAAATCCTTTTGATGGGAATTTTGTTCTAGGTGTGCATCTCCTTTGTTTATAATTTTAGACTGTGAGTTTTTTGGAGTTTGCATCCTAACACCTGGTAAACTGGATTTGCGTGCCTTTGTTTGTATTTTTTGGTAATCAACATTATGCCACAAATGCTGCCGATTGAGCTTAACTTGTATTGAACCCGGAATATTCCTTTGAGCTCAATGTTGACAGTGTTTGTAGAATTTTGATTACCACAGAAAATATTTCCAGCTCCCGGGTTTATTTAAAAATCTGGGTTACAGTGAGACACAATGGAAGTGAATGAGGTCAATCTGTAAACGTTAAAATGCTCACTGTTTTAAAATCATAGTCACAAAACATATACAATATGTGATAAAACTGCTAATTTACTGGCTTTGTGTTGTCATGGCAATAAAGTTGTAATTTTGGATATAACTTTCCACAGATAAGGTTAATAAGCGATATCACACTAAAATCATGTTAAGGTGTATAATATTTACATATTGTAGCTATACTTTTGAAACAGAGTTGTAACAAACTTCACGCCAGGAGGGGAAGGAGGACACAGGGAACTGGTTTCTTCTACTCACAGGTAAGGCTTTTAATGAATAAACTCCAGTGCTTTACAACTTCACAATAATACATCAGCTTTTCAGGTTCACAATAACAGAACAGCTTCACAATAAGACTCTTTGTCCCTGACTCTCTCTGCAGTAGCAGTTTTAACCACCATGCAAACCACGCAATTGCGTGGGGCCCCAGATGTCGGGGGCCCCCCCGCCCGCCCCATTAGGAAAGCTACAATTGCCACTGGAGGAGTAACATGTTCTGGGTACACGTGCGAATACGCTGTTGTCAGCGCTCTCAGAGCTGTTCACATTAGAGGTCCGCCGGGCTTGGGTTAGTTTTTCAAGTAGGACCTTGGGTTCGGGTTTGTAATTTATGAAAAAATATGCAGCCTTTCGAACTTGTATCGCCCATGCACTCACACTCACAGATACGTGCAAACGGATGAGGGGCCGTTCACACCGAACGCGTAATTGCATACAACAAATCCTCAAAATAATAATAATAATAATACTGTATCATATTATTTTGACAATGTGGACATTAATAAATAATTGATGGGTTATAATAATAATAAATAACAACTGAATTCTGAAATGTTATTGAGTGAAGCAGTAGGTTTTGCATACCCTGTTCAATTAAAAAGAAGAAGAATAAAAGTTTTGTAAAATAAATGTAGGTAAATATTGCTTTTTCATCATTGTATTGTGGAAAAACTGGAAAACATGCATTCATTATCTTTAACTAGATTTCTATTTCTGTCAATCATTATCTGGCTCAGGTGTATGGGGAGACATCCGGCATGTCTACCCCCCCAGCCATCTGCGCTCCCGGTCTGAGGACCACCTTGAACTTAAACGGCTGAAGAGCAGATACCAACGGTTGACCCGCGCATTGGTATCTTTTATGCGGTGGAGCCATAGGAGTGGGGTGTGATCTGAGCAGAGAGTGAAGGCCCGCTCCAACAGGTAGTACTGGAGAGTGAGGACCGCCACTTGATGGCGAGACAATCCTTTTCAATGGGAAGGGGCGCTCTTCCCCCTCCACCACCTGCGAGAGCACCGCCCAGCCCCTCTATCTGAAGCGTCCATCTGTAACACAAAAGGGAGAGAGAAATTGAGTGAATGTAAAAGCAGCCCCCCACAAAGTGCAGCTTTAATTTGCGTAAACGCTTGTTTACACTGCTCCGTACACTGGACCAGGTCTGGAGCTCCCTTTTTAGTGAGATCAGTCAGCAGGCTAGTGACGTACAAATAATTAGGCACAAATCTCCTATAATAGCCAGCCAGCCAGCCCCAGGAACTGTCTCACCCCCTTTTTGGTCTTGGGTCTTGGGCAGGTCACAATCGCCGCAGTTTTGACAATTTGGGGACACACCTGCCCTTGGCCCAAGTGGAACCCCAGATACCGTACCTCCACCTGTCCAATTGCGCACTTCTTGGGGTTTGCTGTGTGTCCTGCCCGTTGCAGTGACCTCAGAACCGCCCTCAGATGCTGAATGTGCTGAATGCGGTCTGAGAATTCGGTCCATGGGGTGCTGAAATGTAGCCGGGGCCCCAAATAAACCAAACAGAAGCGTCACAAATGGTGTGGAGAAGGCCGTTTTTTCATGGGATATTGGTGTCAAGGGGATCTGCCAAAACCCTTTGTTAAATCCAGTGTCGAATAAAATTGAGCGGTGTCCAACCGA
Source organism: Myxocyprinus asiaticus (assembly GCF_019703515.2). Taxonomy (NCBI): domain Eukaryota; kingdom Metazoa; phylum Chordata; class Actinopteri; order Cypriniformes; family Catostomidae; genus Myxocyprinus; species Myxocyprinus asiaticus. Next base: position 2,052,100 of record NC_059347.1, read on the forward strand.
TCGAGCAACTCATCAACACGAGGCATTGGGTAGGCATCAAATTTAGACACCACGTTAACTTTTCTATAATCCACACAGAACCGTACAGACCCGTCGCTCTTAGGAACCAGAACAACCGGGCTGGACCAATCGCTGTGGGATTCCTCTATTGCCCCCATAACGAGCATTGCATCCAATTCTTCCCAAACTATTTTTTTTGTGTTCGGGCAGTCGGTAGAGATGGCTACATACCACTACCCCAGGCTCAGTTTCGATGTGGTGCTGGATGAGGTTTGTACGACCTGGCAGAGGGGAAAACATGTCTGCAAATTCCTGTTGCAACTTGGCAACCTCTGTGACTTGATACGTGAGAGGTGGTCTCCACAAGTGACCGGGGTGATATGATTGAGTTTTGTGTTTACCTCCAGCCTGAGCTCCGCCCTCTCCGGAACTAACCTAGACAATGTCACAGGGACCGCCTCCCTCCATAATTTCAGGAGGTTGAGGTGGTATTTTTGATGTGTGCCCCCTCTATCGGTTCGCTTCACCTCATAATTGAGATCTCCCACTAGACGTGTGACCTCAAAGGGTCCTTGCCACTTAGCGAGTAATTTGGAGCTCAATATAGGGAGTAATACGAACACTTTATCTCCCAATGCAAACTCACGTAGCCGAGTACCCCTGTTGTACAGGCGGCTCTGACGTTCGAGCTTGGAGCAAATTCTCCTGTGTTAGTTGCCCCAGATTGTGGAGTTTTGCTCTAAGATCAAGAACATATTGAATTTCGTTTTTACTGGTTGAAGGTCCCTCCTCCCAGGTTTCCCGTATGACATCGAGCACCCCGTGCGGGCGCTGCCCATACAGCAGCTCGAATGGGGAAAACCTGGTGGAGGCATGCGGGACCTCTTGCACTGCAAACAACTGGGGCTTGTGCCACTTATCCCAATTTCTAGCATCTTGGTGTACAAACTTACGAATCATATTCTTCAGGGTTTTATTAAATCGCTCCACCAGGCCACACTGGTGTGAACCGATTTAATACCCAATAATTCGTAGAGTTCGTGGAGTGTCCGTGACATAAATGTCATGCCGTGATCAGTGAGGATTTCTTTCGGAATCCCCACTCGGAAGATAATTTTGAAGAGTGCCTCCGCAACACTGCATGCTGAGATGTTGCGCAGAGGCACCGCTTCAGGATATCGTGTTGCATAGTCCACCAGGACCAATACAAAGCAATGTCCGCATGTAGTCCGGTCTAATGGCCTAACGAGGTCCATGCCAATTCTTTTGAAGGGGACCTCAATTAATGGAAGGGTCCGCAATGGTGCTCTTGGGGTGGCCGGTGGATTCACCAGCTGACATTCACAGCACGCCGCACACCAACTGGGAACATCGCCGCGAATGCCCGGCCAATAAAAACAGGCCAGTAGTCGGCTCAGTGTTTTCCTCTCCCCTAAGTGACCCGCCATCAGATTATAATGAGCTGCCTGGAACAACATCTCCCGGCGGCTCTGCAGTATTAACAGCTGGGTTCCCTCTTGAGCTCGACTGCTCAAGAGGGAAATCCCTTTTGGGAACTCCTGCACCACCTGGTCAACAACTCCCTCGACGTCGCTGTCCCCCACCAGCAGCCATTTCCGGCAGGCATTGCGGAGTCGTTGAGAGAAGGCAAATGGGCGGCCGGTCCTTTCCAACTTCATTGACCGGAAGAGCTGACGGTACTGTTCTGGGCTCCGGCCGACACACTGCAGGATGGTCTTCTTCAAGTCGCTGTAAACCTGGAGACTAGCCGCCGGCAGTTGTAGAGCTGCAAGTTGGGCTTCCCCAGACAACAAAGGAATTAGCCGGGCTGCCCATTGAGCATGCGGCCAACCCCAGATCTCAGCAGTTTGCTCAAAGAGGTTGAGGAAGGCTTCTGGGTCATCATCCGCCCCCATCTTCATGAGCGTGGGCAGGGGCATGGGGCTGCTGTTGTCCGGGGTCGTGGCCGGGGATTTCTCCTGGCTGAGGAGGCTCCTGATTGCCTGCCGGTCCTCTGCTTGAACTCTGAAGATCTCGTGGAAGCGGCGATCTTAGTCTTGTTGAAGCTCAAGCAGGGCCTGTTGGTGGGAGTGGTGCAGGCCGGCGAGGGACTTGAGGACTTCAGCCAATGGCAAGGACTCCATGAGGCATACTTTCTTCGATTCAGTTCCTAGGTTTCTGCACTAGTGTAACAAAATTCATGCCAGGAGGGGAAGGAGGACACAGGGAACTGGTTTCTTCCACTCACAGGTAAGGCTTTTATTTAATAAACTCCAGTGCTTTACAGCTTCTCAATAATACATCAGCTTTTCAGCTTCACAATAACAGAACAGCTTCACAACAGGACTCTTTGTCCCTGACTCTCTCTGTCCTCTTGCCGTTGGTGTGGTCTCTTTTATACCGCTCTCCCCAAGCTCACTGCAATTGGAAACAGGTGTTAATCATTATCTGGCTCAGGTGTATGCACCCTTACCGCTTTCTCTCTCTCGGACGAACGCTCGACCACGTCCCGCTGCCACAAGAGTGTATTTAATTGTTTTTGTACTGACACCATTTACTTCCAGTGCTTCATTGTAACTGCAATTTGTAAATAAACGAGTTAAAACTATTTTCTGTGGTAATCAACATTATGCCACAAATACTACCGATTGAGTTTAACTTGTATTGAACCTGGAATATTCCTTAAAAATGGTGATTGCAGCCTATCCCACCTCAGAGGTTTTGATATTCTCAACTGTATCCAACAATTAAAATGATAAACTAATGCCATAATTTTGACATCATCTACTGAAATAACATGAATTAATTCATATTAATTATTAACTCATTTTAAATATGCTCTACAAGGTATATTTTAATTTGATTTGAACTATTTTATCAAATCTTTTCCGATACTGAATGATCTTTAAACATGATTATAATTTTTCATCATCATAAATGACCTTTCCTAAATAGAGAGACATTTCTTTCTTTTATCTAATTTTATTTCCATTGTGGTCACAATGCATTCTGGAATTTTCTATTCAATTAAGGATACATGTGATGCTACCTTAGAATTTGACCAAAATGAGGTTTGATAATAATAAATCACGTCTGCAGAAATGAAAACATAGAGACATTCTACAATGGTTTTCTTATAAATCAAATATCAAAAAAGCAAAGCTGCTTGAAATCACAGGTGAGATGTAACGGACCACACACAAACAAAACCCACTACAGGAAATTCATTTTGCATCACTGATGAAAAAAAAAAAAAAAACATCCCTCACATACATTCACATCGGTGATGCTACAGAAGTAAATCTGAGAGTTTAAACAGTAATCTCTCTCATGGTTCACTCAGCGGACACCTGCGTGTGTAATCTGTGTATTGTCTCAGACTCATTTACATGCCTCTGGAGCATCTGGGAGCGTCGTAAACTCATGCTAGTCTGTTTAAACAGAGCGAACAAGTGTTTTACTGACAAATCCACTATCGGAAACTGTCCCGTAAACTAAGCAGAGTTTAGATCCGCTCAGATTAGCTTTGCTTTTACATTTCATTCACTCTGTGTGTTTGTGCTGACTCTCACACGCCTCCAGTTACATGGATTCCAAACAAAACTAAACCAAACCACAGAAGCCCAGTCAATCTTACTTAGTCACCTATGAAAGGAAGTACGTAGACTCCCACAGGTTAGAAAAATCACAAATGAAGTAGTTTCAGACCTTCATAAAAGTCTGTTTAATCAACACGATCACACGGGAAGTTTGCATGTTGCTTCTGAATGTTCCAGAACACTGTTATGCAGTTACTAACAAGCGGCATCCCTTTTTTAGACATTTTTGCATCTGTTCAAGTGTGTTTACCTTCTCCTGTGATGTGACTCATAGCACATTGTGTCAGCAACGTTGGAGACCCGGGTTCTCATCCCACATTGAAACCAGGAAGTAAACGTATTCCCATAACCAGTGACAAGCGTAATTTGGACGTGCCATTTTCCCTCTTATATTACATATTTACTCTAATGATGGTTAGGTTTAGGGATTTGGAGTATGGGTTAGGGGAAACATTTTAAAAAATAATAAAATATGTAAAATAAAATGAATAAGATATGCATTCCTCCTCACTGTATAACATCCTTTATGGCTAAAAACAACTTGCTTCACAACTTGCTTTTGGCACCCCTCTGTAGGCATTTCACCTGGAAACTGGAGCTCACACATGTGCTTTTGTTCAAAATCACTTCCCACTTCGGCCACTGGGACAGTGCTTCAAATTTCGGTAGTTTAGCTCAAGAGAAGTCAAGCTACCATGTCCGAATTCACTGTGAGATCAGTCTGGTTTAATTTGGAAAGCACTCAGAATATCTACACCTACAATCATCACCTAAGCTGAATGTCTGTTTAGTTTTTAATAAATAAATGAACTTTTCTTTGATTCGTCTCCTGCACTCACATGCTTGTATGTCCCAGTTGGAGGTCCTGCAAAAACGAGACAAGTCCACATTTCATTCTCTGCTTTAGTTCAGAACTGAATGCAACTGATAAGAATCAACAACTGTAACCACTATATACCACGAAAAGGTACATTTAAAAAGGGAATATTATTGCAGGAATAATGTTTTGAAATGTACGCTTTAAATATGAAACATGGCATGAATGATATGAAATTATAAATAATATATGAAATTATGATTTATAAAATATATGCTCTGCCGTGACAATGACAAAAGCTGATCTGATGCTGCTTTTCATTTATTCAGAACCAAAGGATAAGAACCGCCTTTTATACTGAGCCTGATCTCACGAACATTATATGACTGTGGCAAAATGATTGCAAAATAATATTATGTGCTTCATTTCACGTATCGCGGCAGTTCCAGGGTGGTGTCCACTGTGTGGCATTAAAAGAGAGTTAAATCCTCTCTAACCTAAACCTTAACGATAGTGTCAGAAAAGGCAAATGTAAGAAGAAAAACACAACCACGTCATATCACACTTTCAGGCTCAGATCCAGCATATTTCGGTACAACTTATATGTGGCTTTGTCTTTGCACAGAATTTACACTGAATTGTCCAAACTGGAAGTCTGCACTCAAGAGAAAATCCAGTTGAGTAAAAAATATTAAATCCATTGGTATGCTGCTTTTACAAGACAAGCACTCATGAAGCCACCACATTATCATTATTGTCGGTAGGACATTTACATTTATTCATTTGGCAGACACTTTTATCCAAAGTGACTTACAAAATAGGAATAATACATCATAAGTGATTCATCTTAAGGAGACAGTGGTATGAAAAGTGCTGCATTACAAAGTTTCACTAGCATCAGAATAGCAGTATCCAAGACAGATTAGAGTGCAACAAGAAAATATATTATTTAAAAAAAAAAAAAAAACTTTATGAGTGAATGGTTAGGTGCTCATGGAAAAGATGTGTTTTTAGCCATTTTTTGAAGACAGAGAGTGAGTCTGCTTCATGGATGGAGTTCGGAAGGTCATTACACCAATGTGGTACAGTGAAACCTAAAGTCCGGGAAAGTGTTTTGGTGCCTCTTTGTGTTGGTACAACAAGGCGCCGCTCATTAGCCGACCGCAGGTTTCTGGTGGGAACGTAGCTCTGCAGAAATGATTTTAGCTATGCTGGAGCAGACCCAGTGACTGTTCTGTATGCCAGCATCAGAGACTTGAATTCGATACGTGCATTAACCGGCAGACAGTGGAGAGAGACAAGGAGGGGTGTAACATGTGCTCTCTTTGGTTCATTAATGACCAGACGTGCTGCTTCATTCTGGATAATTTGCAGGGACCTAATTGCGCATGCAGTGATGCCTGCAATGTGAGCGTTAGAGTAGTCCAGTCTAGTTATGACAAGTGACTGAACAAGAAGTTGTGTGGCATGTTCAGAGAGGAAGGGTCTTATTTTCCTGATATTGTAGATTGTAAATCTACATGATCATGCTGTCTTTGAGATGTGGTCTGTGAAATTGAGTTGCTTATTGATGGTTACCCCTAGATTTCTGACCGCTTTGGAAGGCGTTACTGTAGTTGAACCCAGCTGCATGGTGATGTTGAGTTCAACAGCAGGGTTGGCTGGAAAGACGAGGAGCTCAGTCTTCCCTGGGTTGAGTTGCAGGTGGTGTTCCTTCATCCAGGCCGAGATGTCTGCCAAACAGGCCGAGATTCGAGCAGCCATCGTGGTGTCGTTGGGCTGGCAAGACAAGTAGAACTGTGCATCTGTAGGAAACTGGACTTCTAAATGGATTTCTACCTTGTTCTGCAAAACTCTCACAGGATTTGCATTTGCTGATGTCTAGGTTAAGGTTATAGGTAGGATAAGGATAGGGTTAGGGTTAGGTTAGGGGTATATGGTTAGGAGTAGGGCAACTGCAGCACTCCAAATAAACACAGTGTATGAATGTTGCATTTGAATCATGCAAAACTGGTAATTATGACATTGTATTGGCATTCATAGAAGCTTTTGTAAATACGTACACTTATTCTGATATGCAGGCTCAGCTAGTCTTCGGTTTGGGAGTTGTTATGTATTTCAGACCCTCACAAAACAAAATGAAAGAAAATATTCAGTTACTAAGGGATACAATAGTACATATGCAGACTTTAAATAAGTAAACAGATTAAGAAATTCACATGGGCCAACTGATCCCTCACTTGCTAATGGATTGAATATTTCTGTCCCGTTGGGGTATCTAGGTAAACATGGCATGCTTATCTTCAAATCGACATGTTACAGTGCCCTCTGCATCGAATTTCTGTACTAAAGAGGCGTTGAACTCTTGATACGGCTTTGGTTGCAAGCCAGACCGGCAGTTTGCCGAGTCGGCCAGATCTCTCGATTGCTCAGGGTTCATTATCTGTTCCCTGATATAAGATCAATGTGATTAATCTCGGAAAAAAAGAACTAAATATCCAAGACCGGTCTAACCCTCTCTCTGCCAAAGGAGCTACTGGAGAAACCTTTTGGGATTGAATGGCTGCTCCGTCTTTAGGGAGCACATAACAATGGGCGCCTATAAAATTACCTGAAATCTGCATCCTTTTAGCAAATAAAAGAATCAAAAGCGGAAGCCTGAAGTGATAAAGATCAGTGCCTGGAAGCGATGGCTACTTTAGGATTTCACTGACAAATTTATTAAAGACTTATATCACTTAATCATCATCAGAGAGAATAAATAAGACATAAAACATTTTTTTCACATAAACAAACACATATAGTAGCTGTGGCCCCTCTTGGCCAGACATTTCCAGCAGAGCAATAGATTGAAACATCACGTCACATCTGAAAACACACAAATGCATAGAAATACTCCTACTGAATAGCAAGAGACAACAACTACAGCTTGTCTATCCCTGTTGTGAAATATAAACAAAGTCCTAATGTCTCTGTGTTTCTCATATTGTCCATGGAGGTTGTATAAAAATAAAGACTCCACATTGATAAATATAATGTATATAGACATTTGGCAATGACCAGACATTTTGACCAAAACTGGTGACATCACATTTATACATCAATAACATCAATGATGGATGATGATTGGTGCAGTCACATTTTTCAATTGTGCGTATTGTCTTTAGACTGTCAATTAGAAAACAGAAAAACCGTCGATGCTGTATAATTTTTTTGAGTTATGGTAGAAAGCTGTTGCTGGAAGTGTTATGTTTGGAAAATACGTCAGGTTAAAGCTCTTCTTAATGCTGTGGTCCTTGTAGAGACTAACAGAAGTCAAAAGCCTTGGCAAGACTTTCCAACATGAGTCTTAGGTCCATTGCTAAGCAACTTCAAATTTTCCAACACTTTTCTTCATACCAATGACATAAAAACAGTTGAAAAGACCAAGAGAGAAGATTCAGGGTATCTACTGTATAATCCCTGACCAAATTTCTTGGTCTCTGGCCAGATCTACAAAAGTATCAGAACTGGCCATGGTCCACCTCATCCAACCAAGATGCTGGGCTCGTAGGGAAGTCTGGGTACCCACCACTGCTTCCTGTGGATAAATCAGAGCTTGGGCCATTCCCGCAGCCCACCATTCGAACTCCCACTGTCATATTTGACCCTCCGCTCTGACCCACCATGGGCAGGCCTGACTCTGCGTAGACCAGACTGGAGATGATCTGCTGGTGACGGGGAAGAGCCTGTAGTGATCCTGGAGACTGCGGAAGGCTGTACGGACTGCTGACCTGGATGTCGTGGTATTGCTCCTGCGAGGGCAGCATGCCGGCGTGCTCCAAAGGGAATGAAGCGTGACCTCCACCCTGTCGACTCAGAGCTGGAGAGCTCTCACTCAGACTGCTGTAAATGCCATTGGAGTGACCAAGCTCGGACATGGGTTCATCTGTGCATGCAAAAGAGGAAAAAGGAAAATGAGCTGTGGATTGTGCAAGTTAAATACTGAGCCATATAGATGCCACAGAATGTGTAATCATATATCTAAAACAGTAGCTGGGTTTCCATCCAAATGTTTTACATTTTTAAGCGCATTTAGAAAATAAATTGACTTAAGAAAATGTGAATCATTGCACGTTTCCATCCATTACGTCATATGCATTATCTTGAGGGAGCCCACCTTGTCATGATAGAGCTACTGAATGACCTCCTTTTTTGCGGTATTGGAGCAGTTGTACATCATTTTATTAAATGCTGCCAGGAGACATTGTGTACCATTGTGCATACCCATATCATGTGCACAAATGATCAAAACATGTCATCCTTTTGCGATGGTTTCCATCACCTTAATGCGTGACTTATAATGAAAAACTCCACCTCTGCCTAGCGTATAAACTTTTAAGCAAAATTTGAACGTTTATGCGCATATCAAGCACTTCCATTCAGGTTTTCTTGAGCACAAATTTCAAATTAGCATAAAAACAGTTGGATGGAAACCTAGCAAGTTTTGGCTAATTGCAGTATACTTGTAATATGCAATATGCAGCATGGGTTGTGGAATAATTTTTCCTATTAATTTTCTCAGAAAATTCTTCAATAAAGAGTTTTATTAAACCCTGAACCAAACCAGTCATGTGCAACGTTTCCTGTACAACAATGTGCCTTACTGCTTAAACACTATAGTATGACCCATCACTGGAAACATTATCTAGCTAATCATGACTTTTTCCCAAAACCATAGTAGCTATGTTAATTTGTCTATTTTATAATTTGTCTACGTATTGTCTATTTAAGTCCTCTTGTCATACAAGTCATATGCTAAAGACAAGTGTCTAAAAATCATGTGGAAAACTATTTGTAAAGACTGAATTTCAGGTGCTTTTAGAAAAGGTAGAAAATCATAAATAACAGCAATTCTCAAAGATTAAAAATACTGTCATGAATGCTAACAAGAAAAAGTCTGGGGAGATATCACACACAAAACACAGATACCTGAAATTGACAAGAAACTATGCTTCTAACCACAAATGGAGAGCTGAAGTTCTGACCACACAACATTGTGATGCTGTTTGAGAATGTTTGTTGGAACTATGGTTTCGGTAAATACAGTACCAAATCGTTGAACTACGTTGGTAACTATGTAACTTGTGACCATTAGTTGTCTAAAAATGCTTTTGGGAAACACACCCCAGATCAGAGATTATTCACATGACAACAGTTGATTCAAAGTAAAAAAAATAGTACAAGACTGTAAATAAAGATCGGAAAAGAGACAACGATAGTAGACTGTGTATTTAAGCGGGGTCCGCAAACACTTTGGGGTTGTAAAAGCAGTCCTTGGTTCTGAAAACTTTGAGAAACCTTGATCTTAAACTCCAGTCTTTTATTTAATACTAACCCTATGAAAACACACTATTATGTTAATAATTTTCTGGAGCAAACGTACCTGTGAATGAAACCTCGGCATCGCTGTCCAGGCCCTCCTCTTGCGTGCTGTCTTTGTCTGATTTGGAGCTCCCGCGTGACCTCTTCATATTCCTGAAATACTGACCCCATCTCTGTCTGCCCGCATCCTTCTTCAACCTCTTCTCCTTTGCTCTTCTGTTTTGAAACCAGACCTTTGCAGAGACATTATTCATTTTAACACCATTTCAAACCTTCAACTTGATCTCACAAAACACAAGAAAAAGTACACATTTGGATAATCCTGTTTTGGATATTTACAATATGTTTCTTATAATGATAATCTATGACTTTTTATCAGTAATCTTGTGCGTTTGGAGCTATTAGACTCTAAAAATTATGCCAAATGTTTTAGATCATGAAGCTGCTCCATATTCATATTTTATGAGTATGATATTTTGCATTAATTAAACCCTAAAAAGGGCAAGCATTTAAAGGTACTCCTAAAAATGAATTAATCGCTATTTTCAACACATTAGGACCCACATAATACATTTCCATTTTTTTTTCTTTAAATATGGCTTTTATTTTCAATTTTATAGCTTGTTGAAATCATGAAAATAACATTTTAAAAATAGGAGCGTTTGTCTCAAAGCCAGCTGCCTTCTCAAAAAATGCTGCCTTTTTACATTTAGATAAAGATTGTGAGTTGATGCCAGACTTTATATACAAAGCTGCATATCCTCAATATTTGCAGGGACCCCCTTTTCAATATTTACTCACTCATTGCTCCTCTCCACAGACTCTTAAATGTTTGTATCCCTAAGGATACAAAAAAATTCGAGGGACTGAGACACTTCTACTGCTAACTTTAACACTAACTACTATCCCATCCACAGAGAAATAAATGAATGTATTTAATTGTGTTTATTTTTTATGTAATTAACTTAAACACCGTTACAAATTAATAGTTGCTTTCATAATGACAATCCTTGATTTCACACCAAATTGAGCTAATATGTCATCTTCTTTTTTTATTATAGGCCTTATACAAATTGTGATATTTTTGTATAGTCTACATGATGATAAAAATTATTAATGATTAAAAAGTCAGTTTTGGTGACTAATGAAGTCAATGTACAGTAAATGCTAAATGTAAATAAAAGTAGAATGATACTTAAATCTTCAACTATATGCAGTTATTCCTTTTTAGTTTTATTAATAAAGCTTTTTTAATTGTTGGCCTGCTCATAAATGAAAAGAAATTATCTTTGCCTCTTCATGTAGCATGATTTGTCATGTAGGCTAACTTAGAAATGTGCTTTATGTTGTAACTCTTAATTAATTAGTTAGTTCATTTCTAAATCTAAACTAATTGTTTTTAGTCAAGTCACCACTATTGTTTAATATGACTGAATCAACCTGACTAGATTAGTTTACACCAATGGAAGTCATTTCGAGGGTCAAATTATCATCAGGTAGAAATAGATCCTTCATAAAGCTGCCGTGTTCACTTTTTACGGTGTCTCCGTGAATATTTGTTGGGATTAAACGGTTTGAGAATGAGATAAAAATGTAATTGTTACCTGCACCACCCGCATGTCGAGGCCGGTCTCTGACGACAGCTGCTCCCGCACATGTCGCGCGGGTTTCGGTGAATTATTGTACGCGTTCTTCAGCGTCTCCAGCTGTTTGGCGGTGATTGTCGTGCGGGGTCTTTTCGCCGTCGAATCCGCCTCTAAATATAACAAACATGTTGGGATTTAACAAATAAATGGATTTCTAACTGATACATGTTAATTTAAACATCAATCGCATCTCTATTCTATTCTATATTAATAGAATGCAGATTCATCTCTCTGCTTCATACATCAGCTGTAGTGCACCGGACTGCATGTGTTTGCTTGTGTATGGCGTTGGCACTTATCGATTTGGAGGCTGGCGAGTTCGCAATTACCTGAGCTGGGTCAAATGTTTATGGACGAGTCCACGACCAGCAAGATTAAGATCAGAGTTAAAAGCAGCCAATCAATATGAGGTCATCGAATGAAAAGTAAAACAATTAAGACTTTGACTGAACTCTAATGAAACTGCAGTCTACCGAAATTCCCGGATTTTCTCTTCCACAAAACAAAACACACCGTCAACTTGAAAAGCAGTCAACCATGACTCATCTATAAACCAGTTGGCATATATTAAGCCTGTTATTAAATGACTGTACCATAATGTTAACTCCTGTACGTGTGAATGTACCTCTCTGTTTGGCGGTCTCATAATCGGCTTTACACACCAGTCGACTGTCCTCCATCAGGTAATACTCGTCACCTGTGGCCAGCTGCCTTTTACACACGATACACGCAAAGCAGTGCAGGTGATACACGAAGTCCTGCGCCCTCCGAACCACCTGTGTCGGCGGAATACCCTGCTGACACGCGGCGCACTTGGTCCCGAATCTCCTTTTGACAATCATGCAACACATCGGTTAAATTTCAGTCATGTAGCGTGAATACACATGAATAAACTCTGATAAATGTCACTCACTTGAAGAAGTCATCTTTGCAGTAGACACTGTCGCCTCGACTGAAGCATTTTTCGGCCAGCTGTGACTGACAGTCGCTGCATTTCAGACATTTGCTGTGCCAGTGTCGATCCAAAACCTTCAGGATGAAACGGTCCACTATGTGCTGGTTACATCCCGCACACACAGGAATATCTGCAGACAGAAAAAACGAGAAAACACTTAAATACCAAGTAGCATATTAGCTGTTGGAATTATCGGCATGCATTAAGGTTTTAGTTAATATATTATTTGATATTATTAAAATATTTATTAATCATATTAATGATAGGGGGAAATATGCAAATATTAATTGTTTACAATACGTTGGTGATTACAAAACTGTTGTTTTAATAATAATAATAATAAATAAATAAATGAAGAAAAAAAATTGCCATTGGACCATGTCACCTTAAAAAAATATTTTTTATTATAAGTCACCTGCAGTTGTTGCTATATAAAGGTGCCTATAAAACAACCTTGCGTCCATCAAACATTCTGTTTATGCTTGAAAACGGCATTTACCATGATATTTCAAATTATTGTGTTTCTATTTTAAAAAAGCTGTTCAAACATTAACATTTAAAGACAATACTATTTTATAACAATATAGTAAAAGCATAATATAATAATATTTAATAATATAATACTAGGCCTACTTAATAAATACCAACACAGAAATATGATACGTATACGTCAATATTTAGAAAAAACGCATATATGACATACATGACATGATATAAAAATGTGACTTGAACATACTGTATTCAAACTACTAAAAAATTGGCAGTTTTCATGTAACATTTATTTTCCCAAATACTAGTGGAATCTGAATATGTTGGATACATTTATTCTCAAATATGAGCTAGAATTTATATATGTACACACACACACACACACACACACACACACACACACACACACAGTATCAAATGCTTATCAAAGGTGCACCAAAATCAAACTAATGGCCCAAAAGAGCAATAAAAAGACATCGGATAGAGAATATGCCTGGAACCTGGAATAGAGCAAAAAATACCAAATATTTCAGCATGATACATTATTATTGTTTATTTATTCTTCTTCTTCTTCTTCTTCTTCTTCTTCTTCTTATTTTTATTATTATTATTATTAATGTTATAATGAATATTATTATTGTTTATTTCTTCTTTGTCTTCTTCTTATTATTAATGTTATAATTAATATTATTTTTGTTTTTGTTGTTTGCATTGTTTTGTGTATATTTGTAGTGTATAGTACAGGAAATTGGTCTAAACGGGTCAAAGGTCGCATGTGAACTCAGTGTCATGTTCACTGTTAAATCTCAATCTCAATGTCTTTGTTATCTACACGGGTTTAAACTCTCGCTTATTAAAGAAATCACTTTCTTTAACAAAGTATTACTGATACACACTTTTTATATTATTATTATTATTATTATTATTATTATTATTATTATTATTAATGTATAATTATTATAAGACCATTACTATTATTATTATTGTCTAAAAAGCTCATTTTATTGACGAGTCAGAGGCTGATGCTAAAATTCCACTATCAATAATCCACATATTCTGGAGCTGTTGGATATATTTATTTAATAGTGATAGCCAACAGCTCCAGAATATGTGGATTATTGATAGTGGAATTTTAGCATCAGCCTCTGACTCGTCAACATAATGAGCTTTTTAGATAATAATAATAATAATAATAATAATAATAATAATAATAATAATAATAATAATAATAGCCTAATAATAATAATAGTTTAATAATAGTAATGGTCTTATAATAATTATACATTATTAATAATAATAATAATATTAATAATAGCCTAATAATAATAATAGTTTAATAATAGCAATGGTCTTATAATAATTATACATTAATAATAATAATAATAATAATAGCTTAATAATATAAAAAATGTGTTCACTCCCATATTAATTCTAACGGGAATCAGATGTCTTTGAGTGTCGCTCCTTTCATATCAACAGGCTGGACACGTCATGAACAGGTGCACAAGTACTACTTATCAATTATTCAATCAACAAACATTTCTAATGATTAGTCTATAGACGACAGAAATCTCAATTCCACCGAAGTCTGAAAAAACCTGGAGCCTTTACTCAGAATGGCAGGTTCTTTCTGGAAAATGTAAATAAACACTCGCAAGAAAGTTTTTCGTTGTCTAAAACACCCCAATATATATATATATATATATATATATATATATATATATTACAGGAGTTTAAGTACAAAACAGTCACTAATTTTACACGTTAAACTCTAATGTCTTATTTGCGTGTCAAACTCCAAAATAGAGAAAAAGTTGTCTAAAAAAGTAGACATATGTTGTTCTGACCCAATGTTTAAGACTTAATCCCACCGACACACACACACACACACACACACACACACACACACACACACACACACACACACACACACACACACACACACACACTCATTCCTAATCCAAAGTATTACAGCTGTACGAAAAGCGTTACAAAGGAGAAATCTGAAACTGCATGACAACCAGAAAGGTTTTTACACGAACGACTTCGACTCAAGCTAAAATCACCTTTAAATGAATAATCTCATGTGTGATTTCTCCACTAATTAAAAACAACTACAACCTAATAACTAATAACGAATAAAACATTGAACTGGTACACATAATTTCATTTACAAGCTTACACCAAATGCAAAACTATCTCATGCGAGATTTGAATAACATGATGCATTAAATTCTGTCAGATCTTAATCCAACTAAAGCACATAACTTCAAATGATAATCGGCAAGAGTTTGAGCGATGCTCTGGGCTCTCTTGTACCTTTCCGCAACTCCTCTCTTTGCGTGAGTAAAGACAACAGCATCTCCGTGTGATGGGCTGACGGATGTTTCTGCGAATCCCGAGCCTTATTCTGCTCCATTTTCATTATTCCAATTGAAGGTGACAAAACTCATTCGACAAAACTCATTCGGGTTGTATGCAGCAGCAGCAGCAGCACACAGTTGTAAAAACATGACAGCGCCTCTGCGACAGATGCATCACGCACTGAGTTTCTGCGCCGTGTGGCACTTGATGCGCAAATGAAACGCCGCCCTGTTACTCTGGTGACTGATACTAGAGATGATCATCACCTGGACACAACCAGCACACGAGCATCACAGAGTTTCCGAGCTAAACGACAACAAAAATATTCTACTGATCTACATAATTGCGCATCAAACGCAGATATTTACTCCCAGTAATTCTTGAAGAAACATGCAATAAGTGTGTCATCAGATGCCTTCAGCTATGTTGAGCAACAATTAGTCTAGCTGTGAATGATTGTTCCCCATTAAAGAACACTGGCACAAGCAGGTGTGTTTCCGCCACACGAATATACTAACCAGTGAAATCTGGATCTTGACATGTGTTTCATCCAAAACCACTGGCTAAATAAAACCAATATATAAAAACGCTAGACAATGTCTTTTGTGGGGATACATTTCTAATGCATAGCCTACATTGAAAAAACATAAATGATGTGCACTGTAACAGTGTAGGCTACTAAATATAAAAGTGCCACGAGAGAGAGAGAGAGAGAGAGAGAGAGAGAGAGAGAGAGAGAGAGAGAAAGACAATATTGGCATTTTTTTTATCTTATTTTTGATAAATTAATAGCGGATTAAAATAACGGATATTACACTATGACATGCAAAATTTCACGGAATTTAGGCCACAACAAGCCATTTCCGCACAGTTTTATATTTGCTTTTTCGTTCTCATTTGAAGACTAATATGTTATCCTCTTATGATGGACAATAAATTATTGCAGCGGTCCAAATAAATATTAATAGGCATATTTTAAAAACCGAATGAAGCCTAAATATTTCTGATGAAACTTATATAAGCTATTAAATTAATTAAAAAATGTACATTTTTTTTTAAATATAATATATCATTTTAAAAATATTTATGTAACACTTTACAATAAGGTTGCATCCATTAATCCATTAAGGTTGCAGGTTTTTTAACATCACTTATTCTTGGTTAATGTTAATTTCAACATGTATGAATACACTTTTACAATTTAAAGTTGTATCTGTTAACATTAGTAAATTTATTACGAACTAACATGAACTAAGACATTTTTTTATACATTGTAATTTTCTGTATTGTTTGTTTTTTTAATGTAAATTAACCGAGACTAATAAATGCTAGTGCTAATAATAATAATAATAATAATAATAATAATAATAATAATAATCATAAGTTGTTCAATGCAATTTAATAATCCCTAATGTATTTAACAAATATAACCTTATTGTAAAGTATAACCAATGTTTAATATAATTTCCTCTGGTGAATGCAAAAGTATTACGACACGACAAACAAATGCTATAGGCTATCTACTGCGAAAAACAGAGAAAACAAAATCTAAGTCTATATAGAACACTCCAAAAATATTTAATTTAATTTATTAAAGCATTTCTGTTTCATCATCTAAGAGAACTTAAAAACTTTTCCTAATTTCTGTTTGTTAAAGATTAGGCCTACTCAATGCAATTTGATGCAAATCTTACAAATTAATTACTTTTTCTGAGTGAATGTGGCATAATGCTTTATGGTGAAAATGAATGATGTTTTATTGAGATACACGTAAAATGTACATAAACCTACAAATCAGATCATCCCATATCTCTACATTGATTTGGGTGTGACAACTGTTTGCTTTAGGGGAAAAAGGGCAGTTGAATGAAATGCTGATCGAGGCAACAAGCAGATGAATTTTATTGACACTGATCTGCGCGCCTTGGGAAATCAGCTTTAGTGCCGCTGCTGCCGGCGCGTGATAAACTCGAAATCAATGCAACATTTGCCCGCATTCTCACACTTTATCAAGCACATTTGGGTGAAAGGTGCAGGAGGCAGCGATGTTTCTCTTTACTTTCGGCTTTATAACTTTTATGTCGCATTGATCCGTTCACCTTCACGACTGAGGGTGGGACGGGAATATCGTGGGAAAAGCTCACATTTTGACAACCGTTCTTGACCACGTCACTTACAGCACCATCACTTGTAATCAGAAAGAGGTTGGAAAACTGTCACAATGTAATTGGTGTGATCAGCGTAGTACTTTCCTATTGGTATGACTATAATGTCAATATGTAATATGCGTAATACGGGCACTGTTGCTGCTCTAACAGAATTATTTTACTCTCACCAGTTGACCTCACATTGTGGGGTTATTTACGTATTAACTGGATGCACAAAATATGTTCAGAAACGGAACACACACATAAATATGTTTTTATTTGATTTTTTAATTCTTTAATGCACAGCCGTAAACGGGGGCCTGCACCTGTCGAGTGGAACCCGATACGCGTGGAGGTGTTTAAAGGCCGGTCCACACTTGGGTCTCTCATGACAACCGTGACAGCACGCGCTTCACATCTGTTCCACGCGCTAACAATGCTCCTCATTACATAGTCATAACGCGTCAGACAGGCAAACGTTAAGAGCAAGATACAGTCGTTCAAAAGGCCAGATTTATGAAAATTAAAGTACCATAGAGGACGAGGTGCATTGGAGAGAACAACTCTCTCTCTCTCTCTCTCTCTCTCTCTCTCTCTCTCTCTCTCTCTCTCTCTCTCTATTGTCTGTAAAAGGCTTATGAGTTGCTACTATGGAGATTAAAAAGTATTTTTTTCATAGGGTCTTCAGTGTAGATCAGCGTAAACTTCTGAGTTCTTTAAAAGCGTCAAACAGACGGTTTTCAAGTTTTTTTGTGCAACATCAAAAGGATTTTTAAATATCTCAGGCTGTAAAACAAGTTTTGGGGTTTAATTCTTTTTCAAACAAGTAATTTTCGCACATAATAGCGAATCTCACAACCTGTCAGAAGCTTTGTTGGTTCATATTTTTTTTTTAACTGTTGAATTGTTCAATCTTGCGTTTTAATGCGGCATGACATGACACGGATCATTAGTTCGAGACTGTCAATGTTTCGGATCATTTCCATGTCAAACAGCACATGAAAAAGTTGCTCTGCGGAAATTGGAAACATTACAAACGCTCCCTTACCTTGACTCGAGCTGTATCTGGAGAAATTTCCAGCGTTTTGACAACTTGATCCTGGATGTTCCAGCAACATTCTGACTCGCAGACAATAAACTCTCAGGGGGTCAAATGCGTTTATGATTATTTCAAGGAAATTAAAAAAAAAAGAAAAGAAAAAAAAAAGAAGAAGAAGAAAAAAAAAAGAAGAAGAAGAAGAAGAAAAAAAAACCTCAACAAAATAATTTGACGTCGGGCGACATCACATCGATCTACAACTTTTCAAGTGTGTCGCTGTGTGGATGGAGTCCTTGTGTTCTTCTGGAGGTTTGAGGGAGGAGGAGGAATCCTGATGACCTGCGCTTGTTTAGCATCAAAACGCGTCAGAGCTCGTGTGTGCGCGCGCGCAGTGCTGAAGGAGTTTGTAGACTTGAGGCCGGTGGAGGCGTGAACAGGCGTGAGGCGTTTTATTCTCTCACCAAAATTAATTATTTTGTAATAAATGTGTCATTTTAACACAGATTATTTGTGTGTGTGTGTGTGTGTGTGTGTGTGTCCTTTGACTTCTTGCCTACCCTGTTGCCATGACATTGTGACCTTTAATTGAATATCTTTGCTATGAAATGACGTCACACGCACTGGAGGTGACATCAGCTATTCACCAAAATTAAGTTGAGTTAATCAAGCTTTTGTTTTATTTCTGTTTTCCTTCATTTGCGATGTGGTCAAGCTTAACATGTCCACCCTGTTACGGGAAGAGATAGGGAAAAATTAATGTCATTTTGAAATGTCAATATATTTATGTTAACAGCATAAAGAATACATTTATAAATATGTTAACTGGGTTTCATTCACAGACCATGTAGAGGCCGATTTTACCCACTGAATGTCCACCCTGTTATTTTCCACCCTGACCGTGCCCATTTAACCGGATGGATATTTGAATTTTTTTAAGCAAATTAGCTGATGAAACTTAAAGATAATTAGCTCTATAAAAGTATAACTTTTCAGAAGTTTCAAAGCTCAAAAGACGCTGAATTGTAGGAAATAGGAATAAACCAAAAATAATTTTTATCTGAAAAGTTTAACAGTGTTCGCAGGATATTTTTTAAGAGAATCAGTTCTTCTGTCATCTATCTATCTATCTATCTATCTATCTATCTATCTATCTATCTATCTATCTATCTATCTATCATTAGTTCAAAGTTTGGTTCTGTTTGATGATTGACTTCTCTCATGACTTGCCAAGCATAAGCCAGTGTGGTGTGAAAGTGCTATTAGAGTGGATTAGGGGTTGGTAAATTACAATAGTCTGCTCCAAGCCTGCTGTTGTTGTTATTTAACTCCAAAACGGCAAAACGCTTGCCGGCCGAAAGGAAAGGTACAGTTCGAACGGAAACCAAAACAAGAAGGTGAGGTTTCAAACACAAGGTTTCAAACCCCCCAGAGGACAAGGTTTGAGACAGAAAATGGAGGGTATAATCAGGAGATGCCTGACGGAGGCAGTAATGCAGCTTGACGTGCTCCGTCGTTCACCAGGGCTGCCGAACTCCTGAAAGGAACACAGAGCTGACCCCCCATCAGCATGACTAGACTATGTACCCCCTCCCATTAACGCCAAAGTTTACTTTATAGGTTGGGAAAGGGAACAGGGGAGGCCAAGTTGCTCCCCAAAACAGTCACTCCTAACACACCACACTCTCCTTTTCTGACCTTCTTGGGCGATCCGGGCCGTAAGGGTTATGCCCGACGCATATACACATCAGTAGTGGTAGGGGGGTGCATCAGCTCCCACATACTACTCAACACTGGTTCCGAAACAAGTCTGATAGGTTCCTAAGTCTCCTCAAAGCAATTGGGGTATGCGCCTTTTCTGTATGGATTGGGAAAAGGCAGGTCATGCATTTTGTGAGTGTAGTCCCTCAACTCCAACCCCCGTTCTTCATGGGGGCAGACCTTCTGGTCAGACTAGGTGCTCAGTTGGACACAGTCAACCAGGTTCTGTGGTCCCAAACCCGGGCCGAAAGGCATTCTCTGACCATTGATGTAGAACACATGATATCTGGCCAGACCATTCCCCAGGCATGCCAGGCAGCTAGCGAGGTAGATATGACTATCCCCTTGCAAACAGCAGGTGTTCCCATCCGCCTGGTGATCTCTAAAATACAGAAGATACCTGACCTACAGGTGTTTTTCCAACTCTTGCCCCTGCTCGAGTTGAGCCACCGCTCAACCTACTTGTTGGTTCAGACCCTGGCTGACTATAAGTTGATCCAAGGGATCCTCGACAAGCTTTTGCAAAAGCTAATTATTCGGGAATGCAACTCAACCTACAGCTCATCTATCTGGCCAGTGTTAAAGCTGACCGGCAAGTGGCATCTCACCATTGACTATCAACCTCTGAATAAGCAGGTACCACTTTCCCACTGGCCCATGATCCATCTGGACCAAGAACTGGCCAAGGTCAAAGGGGCCTGCTTCTCTACTGTGGATGTGGCCAATGACTTCTGGACAATGAGAGTCAATCCAGCTGACCAGTACAAACTGGCTTTCTCTTTTGGTAACCGCCAGTACACCTGGAACCGTTGTCCATTTGGATATTCAAACTCCCCAGCCGAGTTCAATATCTTCCTCCATAAGGCCATGAGTGATGCCGCTGCCTGCGGTAACCTCATCTTCGTGGACAACATCCTCATGAGGAACCAGACCTTTGAGGAACACTTGACCTAGCTTGCACAAGCTTGCACAAGCCAAGGGCCAGTGGTGCCACACCAAGGTTGAGTACTTGGGTCTAACAGTGATTGGCACTGAACTCCAAGCTGGGAGAGTTCGAGCCATCCGTGACATCAAAGCTCTGACAAGTTTGTCAGAACTCAGAAGCTTTCTAGGTGTCTGCAACTACTCCCGACAGTTCGTTGAAGACTATGCGGAGATAGCCAGACCCCTCATGGAACTACTCTGTAAAGACAAAACATTCGAGTGGGGGGAGCCCCAGGAACAGTCTTTCTGCCAGGTGAAAGACAAGCTCAGCTTTGCACTCTGTCTGGCCTACCCAGACAAGGATAAGGAGTTCCACCTCAAGGCAAGCTTCTTGTCCCACTGTCTCAGTGCCGCCCTGACACAGAAACAAGACACAGACAAATGTGTCATCGCCTACACGAGCCGACCTCTTAGTGTTGTTGAGATGAAGTTCTCTGTCTGTGAGAAGGCCCTCCTAGCCACCGCATGGGCTGTGGAACACTTCCGTAGCTACATTGGGGGTCAGAAGACAGTCACTGAGACTTGTCACCAACCTGTCACTTTCCTGAACAGCTAATGGCTGAGGGAGGGGCGGGTATCCAACAGCCACATTGCCACTTGGATGATGCCACTGCAAGGCTATGACATTGAGGCCAAGTACGCCCGGAACCATAAAATGGCCTTGGGCCAGGGCCTGGCTGAATGCCAACACTCTGATTGCAAAGGGCAACCGAGCCCAGAATCCTTACTTGTCACCACTCCGCTGCTTCCGTCAAATCATCGTTACTATGATGAGAATAACTGCGCAGACCTCCCAAGGGTCTACGTGGATGGCTGTTCATTCCGCCATGAAATTCAGACTCAGGCAGGAGCCGGTATTGTTTGGTTCAACCACAACTACCGACTGGGCAACAAGACAAGCCAGTACGCAGAGATTGCAGCAGTGCTCATCATGCTCCAGTAAACCATCAAGTTGACTGTTGAGCAACTAACGATCTGTTCTGACTCAAACTATGCTCATCATAGTTTTATCTCCCACTTTCCCACATGGAAAAAGAACAGCTTGAGGAACATGAGAAACAAGGAAGTCAAGCACTCGGAACTCTTCCTGGCTTGCGACTGACTTGTGACCAACTTGGGAATGACCGTGTACTGGAAAAAGGTCAAAGGTAATTCCCAAACCTCCGGTCCTGACAAAGACGGTAATGACGAAGCCGACTGCTTAGCCAAGCTAGGCATGACCTGGGAGTTCCGAGATGAGTGGCTTCCAGTTTCCCAAAAATATCACCCATCGGCAGGCAAAAGAAAGGTGAGAAGACCAGCCCACAGACTCTGCACCTGGGACAGAGGCCTGGCAATGCAGATCTGATCACCATGCAGGAGCAAGACCCAGCCATCCAAACCGTCCGGCAGCGGGTAGCAAACCCTGCAACACAAGGGGCCACTCAAACCCCACCGTGTGAGTCGGAGGAGCTATATGCTCTCCTTTGCATATAGCTCCCTTGGGTATAGACCAACAGGTTTGTTGGTCTATACCCAAACTGACCTGGGATCAGCTCACTGGGTTGTCCCAACTGATCATAGGGGTGTGATGCTAGCCCATGCTCATGACTCCCCTGTTTGAGGCCACAGGGTTACAAGGCCACCCTCAAGACCCTCCAGCAAGTAGTTTATTGGCCATCGATGGCCCGTGACACCCGTTCCTATGTCAAAGGTTGCCTGGTCTGTAGCCAGTTCTAGCCGTCCAGACCGCTGGATCAGGCCCCACTCCAGAACCAAGGGACCACGTTCCCGTGGACCCACTTCCAGGTGGATTGGATTGGACCAGTCCACAAGTCCTCACAAGGTAACAAGTACCTCCTCACGGTTACCTGCGCTTTCACCAAGTGGCTGGAATGCCTCCCTGCCCCTAATGTCACAGCCACAACAACCGCAGTCCTGCTGCTGAACCATGTGTTCAGCCGCTGGGGTTACCCCTCTCCGTTGATTTGGATAGAGGCACCCAATTCACCTCAAGTGTCATGACTAATATGTACGAAATCATGGGCGTGGAAGTCAACTTCCACATCCCATATCATCCCCAGTCATCTGGACAGGTCGAACATGCCATCCGCACCATTATCAACATGCTTAAAAAGTATGTTAACAGCAATGGCAGAGATTGGGATGTGAAACTCCCCCTGATGCTAATGGCCATTAGGTCTACTTCGCACTGCTCCACAGGAGTCACACCATTCAAAATTATGACTGGAAGAGAATTAACCCTTCCACTACACCTTCTGTACCGCCCCGAAGATGTCAGTTTTGCAGCCGCCTATACAGCGCACCAAAACATGACAGACCTGCATGACCATTTTCGGGCCATATTCGTGTGGGCCCAGAAGAACTTGGAAGACAGCGTCAAGGGGTCCAAAGCTTACTGTGACAGGAAAGCATCTCACTGCGAGTACCAAATAGGCGACAAGGTACTCTATTTCAGGTTCACCAAACTGGCAGGAATCTCTAAAAAGTTCCTATCAAGTTGATCAGGCCCCTTCGAGATTTTAGGAAAAGCTAACACCAGTAGCCTACCGCTTCAAGGTCTCAAAACCAAGCCAAACACTGGCATACAAATGGGTCCATTTGAATCAGATTAAGCTCTTCAAGCCGTTTTCACTCCAAAGGGGAGTAGACACACCACAGTAGCGCCATAAGGATAGCTGTATGCCTCAACCCATCCCGTCGGCATGCACTAACTCCTAGTACCACTCCACTTTCATACAGTAATAAAATCTGGTTTGTTTCAGGATGAAAGTCTCGTGGATCCTTGGCATTCTGGGACACCTGGCCTCTTGATCACCCGTACACCCAGAGAATCTATGTACGTTTAGATCCCTGGGATGTATACTGCAAACACATCTGCCTACCCCCACGATTGACTGAAGGCAGGCTAAGCGGAACCCAAACACACAACACAGTCAAACGTGCCAAGCAGACAACTGTTCACATCCTTGAACACTTGCAGAAATTCCTAGTGACCGAGGAGGACCTCAGTGGCCAGACACGACCAAAACGATCTATCGGCAGCCTGCTTGCCGCGGCATCAGCAATTGGGTCACTATTCTCCATTGGCCTCTCAACTGCCAACTCTGTCAGCATCAGTGTGCTTCAAAGGCACATGGGTGAACTCGATGAGGAAATGCCAGAAATCCAACAGAGACTCCTCCTCCAACAAGAGGAGGCCAGGGTAAAACCCTTCAGGGTACTATAGTCACTGTAAATTTGCCCTCTGCTCTTTTCAGTAACACTTTGTATGCTTTAAGGACTTTGTCAGAGGTTGCCAGAGAAGACATAACTTATGTGTGTATCGTTAGAGATCTAATGTAGGACCTCATCAGGGAAATTATTTCCACAGTCAACAGTCTGAGTGGTGGAAGGATTCCAGCTTACCTGGTCTCCCTAGACCTTGTCGAACAAATCCTTAGATCTGCTACTACCTCCGTTGTGCAGCCTTTACAGATACACCTGGCATATAGTCTTGGCAGTGCAATTCCAATCTATGTAAATCCTCAGAACCTCAAAATAGGATTCATCCTCAATCTACCCATCATAGAAAGGCAGAATATATACAGACTAAAGTCCGTATTGAATGTTGGTTTTCGGAGAGGTAACACACACATTCACCTCAAAATACCACCAACTCTCTCCTACCACAATGAGGACAACTCACTCTATCTTATCCCTAACCTAACCATGTGTACAAAGACAAAGGACATTCATTGGGTTTGTCCAAGCAACCCCTTTGTTAGAGAGGTGACTAACTACCTAAGAGCAAAATCCCCTAAACAAAAGTGTCAAGATAGCATGTCTGTCAAAGATGAAGGAACAGAGACAAAAGTAGAGTGAGCAGGCAATCACTGGCTCATTAACACACCAGCCACCGAAGTTCTAATGTCATACGACCAAACCAGATGGTATTCTTAACGGTTCCCCAAGGAGCCACCGTGCACATTGAGTCGACAAACATGACGCAGAAATTGAGATTATGGACGCATTTAGAGGTCACAACCTCACCATTGATAACACCCTTCAATGGCAGCTTCAGGCTGAAGGGATGAAATTAGTGAAGCTCTGTTTCAAACCGACAGGCTTGACCACTATATTTCCTAGTCACATAAGCAGATCATCATCTTACCAAGAACACCCTATCAGTCTGGTCGCCCTCGGGCTCCTCCTTAGTGGTTGGATCATCACGGCAATTACTGCACACACAATGTACAGGAACATTCAAAACATACAGGCCCGACTGGACTCCCTCCTTCTCGTACAGCCACGTTTTACACATCAGTCTGAGCCCATCCCACAGGTTAACCCCAATCATTTCCAAGGATAAGCCTTTTCAGCCTTTCCTTTCCTCTAACGTTTTAGTCCTAGTATCCATTGTCAGGTTCTACTATGATTTTGTGTTATGACCAAAGAACAGCAAAGGATTGTGTTATGGTTAATGCTGTGCCTACCTATAACTTGGAATGTTTGTCTTTATGTGTGATGAATATAGTTTTAGACTTATCAAGAAGTTCTATGCCCAGATGTGCCTCAGTCTCTGCTCAGATGATAAAGCCTCTGTGAACTCTATGAACTGTATGGAAGACACGAATGGCGTAACCCACAGGTTACTTTGAACCTACAGGAACTGTTCGGCCCTTAAGTTGCTCTAAAGTTGCTGGACAACAACCAAATCTTCAGACCAATGGGGGGAATTTTGGGCCTCATATGCTCAGATAAGGAGACAAAGGCAGGCCTACACGCAGTCATAAAGCCTGACTGAGGCCTGTAGGAACACTCAAAGCCTGATAACACAAAACAGCGCCAAGACCGACAGATCACAACAAGCCTTGCTCACTTTACACCTAGGTGTGAAATTCTGAGGGATCAAACTCTCAACTCCTATTGGATCAAATGCACGACAGAATGCGTCCCTCAACCATGATGTCATCGAGAGTATAAAACCACGGAGATTCCTCCTAAGCCTTGCTTCCAACGACAGTATTCACCGTATCTAGTTGCAGCCCTGCTGCTCCCAGGTTTAGCCTCACTGCCCAAGGAAGTAACGTACATACCTGAACTTTGGCCATACAATCTCCATCTCGCTGGATGAGCCGAGATACTCTGTGTTCCACTGAGCACACTAACGGATCCGAAGGAGACCGCTGAGCAATCCGCATCTCACCCTTTTGCCTGCAGAAGTGAAGAAAGAAGATTTCTCAACCGAGTCAACTTCGCTGATTTCTCCGCCAACCTGCCAAGAATCAGCCGCCGTACTGCCTGCCGACAGAGTGAGGAAATGGACCGCCGTCATCACCCGAGCTTCGAGGAACCAAGTCGGAGTCAAACGACGGACTAACACACATTCTACCTGCATCCTTATGCGACTTAAGTAAGAGGTTTATGTCTGGGCAGAGATAGATTATTATAGTGTGTTATTCTTGTGTATCAAGGTTATTGCTTGTACGGTTTACGGACCGCCGAGTCCGATCATTGCTGCTAATAATACTCAAGGTATTACTGTAACTTACTGTTACCTATCTATCATCCATCCATCCATCCATCCATCATATAACTATCCATCCATCCATCCATCCATCCATCTATCATCATCATCATCATCTATCTATCTATCTATCTATCTATCTATACATGAGATATCTATCCATCCATCCATCCATCCATCCATCAATCTGTCCATCCATCCATCCATCATCTGTCTGTCTGTCTGTCTGTCTGCTGTCTGTCTGTCTGTCTGTCTGCCTGCCCAACAACCAGCTTATCATGGAGTCATAAAACAAGAGAATAGAGAATTAAACAGATTAAACTGAATAAATCTTTTTTAATAACAGCAACAGTAGACTGGCAGTTAAAATGTTTTATTTCATAAAATGAAATAAACACACACACACACACACACACACACACACACACACACACACACATAGTGGACTTCTTTCCAATACAGTGTCTATGTCAGGTCGAGCTCTCATATCTGTCTCATTTCACTTGATTTGAGTAAATTGCTGAAGTGTTAATGCACCTGGGGCCCACTTACATGGCCATTTCAATCAGCCTTTAATAGGCCTCTGTGGCATCTTGTCCCATCCGCGAGGACCCCGTGGGAGAGGTTCAGGCTCACAGGAAACAGCACATCCTCTCACAGACACTTGAAGATATTTGAACTGCACACAGGGCACGGCACATCAAATCTATATATTATTGTGGAGTGAAATGTCCAGCTTTTTCAAATGTTTGTGCATTTAAGGGCCATGAACATCAATGACCTGAGCATGCATCTCTTTGTGAGTCTGTCTGATGAGAGACTGATCTGGTGAAACTGGAAACAAATGGAAGTGGATGCATCGTATTCAGAATAAATGAAAGTCATACTTCAACTCTATGTAGTCTGTGCTCAGATGGATGTCTGCAACTTTTAAAGGCATAGTTCACCTAAAAATGAAAATGTCCTTACCCTCATGTTGTTCCAAACCTGTGTGCTGTTATTGTTTTGCAGTTTGCAGTGACCATGTCTGTTAAGTGCCAAAAAAAATGACCACATTTTTGTAAAATTGTTTTGACGTGGCTAGTTGTACGAATTGTGGCAGATTACTGGTGAAATGAGCACTAGTGTTGCTACAGCAACAGTTTTATTTATTCACTTTCACACAAATCACAAGTAAAACAGCAGATTATCAGTCCATAAATATATTTCTCTTATGACATCTAAACACTTTTGACTTGATCATTTACAAGAATCACTAACTAAAATAAAGTTATCTGCGGGAAATGTATGGCAACCTGCTTTCAGAGTCCTTTAGTAAACTTTTGTTTCCTATAAAAACACACAGTCTTATTTGTATGTGTGTGTCATAAAGTCTTAAATGATATCAAAGACCTTATATATTCTACATCCACAAATATTTTTATATGCATCATCATAGAGTTGAAAATATGAGCCCTTCAGATTGTTGTCAGGGCTGATATAAAACAGCATAACGTCTCACAGGTGCCCAGAAACACTGGCCTTAAATAAATTTAACGATCTGTAACGATGACCTGTAAATATTGAAAGGCCAGTATGAAATATGGTAATTTTCAGTCTTTTACTTGGCTAATGTACATGTGCACTGAATATCTTAAAAAAGATGAATGAGTTGGGTGTGAAAAGTCTGATTTGCTGTGTAAATTGCTCTGAGCTTCTTTGCATACGTAAGCGCCACATTACTGCATGCGGATATTGATTGCAGAGTCGTCCTAAATTTACAGCGAGCTTGAGCAGCACAGTTGTTACTACAATTTAAAATGTAATTTATGGGTATTACTGTATTAAGCATTACACTAGGTTTTTTATACTGTACGTTAGATGGACTGGACCCACTTTATTTTAGGTGTCTTCAACTATGTACTTCAGTTTTTGATACAATGTACTTATTATGCACATACTTGTTGTTGCATTTTACTTATACTGAAGTACCTGCATTTAATTATATCTGTTAAATTCACACTGTTAACCTTACCCCTAACCCTACCCCAACCCTTACCCTTAACTCTAACCCTAACCCTCTACCCTAATCCTATTCTTAAACCTACCTGAACCTCAACCTCAGCAGCAGCAAATGTGAACCTTGTGAGAATTTTGCAGAACAACATGTAGTTACACAATTAATACATTGTATTGTATTTAATTGAATGTGAGTACATAGTAAAGACACCTAATATAAAGTGGGACCGATGAGCTTTTTCATTAAAACATAAACAATTAATATATTTTTTTATTTTTCAAAGTCAAAACGTAGGCTATTTATCAAATGTCCAACAATACTGCAACAGCAGTATAAAGAATAATTAAATATGAAGTTGCAAATATGGCTCAACAGTGAACGCATTAGTGCCAAGAGTTCCCTATCTGTCACTCACTCGACGTTGTGTCGATGTAGTGACACTAGGGGTCACTCTTGGGAGCCCCAAACTCAAAATAGTGGTCAAACTCCTTTTTAAAAAAGGCCAATGAGAATTGGCGAGTGGAATTTGCATGCCACTCCCCTGGACATATGGGTATAAAAGGAGCTGGTATGCTACCACTCATTCAGATTTTCTCTTCGGAGCCGAGCGGTTCTATTCATTGAGCTGAATTCATCCGCCGAGTTCATTCACCTCTTTCTGCTGGATTTTACGGCACATTTCAGTGGCTTCTCCTCCTCTGCATCTGTGGTTTACGGAAAACGCCCCTGGGCGCTTCGGCAGAAACACCTAAAAGAGCGGCACACACAGAACGTTTTTTTAAAGATGCCTTTCCGTCTGTGTGTTATTCCTGGTTGAAGTCGATATCTCTCCGCTTCTGACAGCCACGATTGCTGTCTTTCGTGTCTGGGCACTGCCAACGCGGAGACATCGTTCATGGATGGGTCTTGTCCTCACTGCGAGAACATGACCATGTCAACGTTGCGGTCGTGGCTTGCATTTGTAAGAAAGCAAGCCACCCCAGCGGCTCCCCGCCTCGGTCCTTCTACCTACGGGTATGAGGCCGTGCCGGTTAGCACTGGGGGCAATTTGGGGACCTCAATGGGACCACCTCTGCCGGGTATCCCCCCACAGACCTCCTATTCCCCAGCACGCTCGCTTGCTCCGGTTGGGCGCTCGGACGAGATCACCAGCTCATCTCAGGGCGAGTTCGACATCTCGTTCGGAGCCTGGGAAGAAGCAGCATCGGAGAGCGGCTCGTCCAGTCGGACGCAGAGGCTTCGACTGGGCTTCCTCCTTCAAGAGTGGTTACCCAGTCCCAGGACAACGCGGAAATTATGGACATGCTTTCCCAGGCAGCCGTGAGCGTCGGGCTAGAGTGGAACCCTCCGCTCTCCCCTGAACCCTCGCGGCTCGATGATTGGTTCCTGGGCTTGGGGTGCCGCCCACGACCACGCCCCGCCCCCGTTCCTTTCTTCCCGGAAGTGCATGAGGAGCTGACAAGATCGTGGTAGGCACCTTTTACTGCCCGGTCCCGGTCTTTCAGCTCCCCCGCTCTCGCTACCCTTGATGGCGAAGCGGCCAGGGGGTATTCGGTGATCCCCCAGGTGGATAAGGTGCTCGCGGTGCACCTGTGTCCGCAGAGTGCCGCCACCTGGCATGGGCGCCCGAAACTCCCATCCAGGGCCTGTAGGTTTACGTCATCCCTGATGGCTAGAGCCTACAGTGCCACTGGACAAGCTGCCTCTGCCCTGCACGCCATGGCTCTCTTGCAAGTACACCAAGCCAAGGCACTAAAAGAACTGCATGAGGGTAGTTCTGACCTGGGATTGATGCAGGAACTGCGCTCGGCGACCGACCTCGCTCTCCGGGCGACGAAGGTCACAGCGCAGTCTCTCGGGCAGGCGATGTCAACCCTGGTGGTCCAGGAGCACCACCTTTGGCTCAACTTGGTTGAGATGCGCGAGGCTGACAAGGCACAGTTCCTTGACGCCCCCATCTCCCAGGTTGGCCTATTCGGCGACACCGCCGAGGACCTTGCCCAGCAGTTCTCGGCGGTGAAGCAGCAGATGGAGGCCATACAGCACATCCTACCCTGGCACGGCTCAAGACCCCGCACCCTGTCTGTTTGTCGCCAAGGGCGTCCTCCTGCAACTACAACACCAGGTCCGCCGCAGCCCGCCCCCGTGGCCCGGCCCTGGCGTGGAGCCCAGCGCAGGAAGCAGACACCACCCGTCTCATGGCCGGCCGCCAAGAACCTGAGGAAGGCTTCGAAGCGCCCCTGAGACAGGCAACCCAGGGGCAAGGAGACCCGCTTTGCCAGAGCTGGTGAGCAGACCACTCTGCATCCCCTGGTGGAGGGCCAGGAAGATAATCTTTCTTTTAATTTCACCGCATGTCCATGAGGCTGCGGTACCCAAAAATTCAACAAAAGAGCGGTAATGTGACAATGATGTACTACTGTTTGAATCATTTATCATTGCAAAATGTGTTCGGTTTCACATACTATATATATATATATATATATATATATATATATATATATATATATATAATTAGTAGAAAGGGTACAGTTGGGCTAGAGGCCCCCCAGTGTAAAAGGCACTTTTGATTTTATTTTTCTCCCCAAAACAATAAATTGCATCAAACACTACCACAGCACTTTCCTAAACACCTGTTTTTCACTATGCACTGCAACTTTTTCCTGATCCACGATGTCCTGATCCAAGCAGTTACACAAATTTTGCACTATATCTATACTATAATCACTAAAACCCCATGTGGGGCCAATTGTGGGGTAAAATGCCCCACAGCACAAATCTTTTAATGAATTTGAATCAAAACAACGTACATTTATTTATTTTCACACAAAGTATGAATCCATCAATATTTAATAAAAGGACATTTTCAATATTGATACACATTTTCTATAAGGGGAGCCTTTAGCTTCGTCGTACACTATATACTGTGCAATATTCAGAAACTATTATTCAGACCAGTATTCAGACTGCATTAACTAATATTCCATTTTGAACATAGCATAAGAAAAAGGAGCAAATGGTAACAAAGGTCTATAAAACACTATAAAGTGCTGCTATATGTGCAATTTTTTAAGTGCAATTCTTAGAATCTTATATACAAAGTAGGACACTTACTAGGTTTGCTAAACCACTGGTTTATCAATAAATATGAATAGTTTCAGAAATACTTTTATTCATAGCAAAATCACACTTTCATATGCATGCATTAAGGAGTACTGTATGTAAACAAGTGGCTGTGTGCCGGGAGGTGAAGTTTGATGGTCAGGGGTTCAGTGCGCTGCTCCTGACACCAGGTCTCTTTTGTGCTCCTGTCATAATCAATCACAGGGCTAAATGGGGTGTCTTGTGCGGGGAAGGAGGGCACCAATCACACGCCTCATTAAACAGGCTTGGTTACTCAATGCAGCCGTGATCCTGACAGGACACTACGCCTGATCCTGTCTACAGGGACACCAAACACTCTGGAGTGAGGACACTGGGTGGAATCTCGCAACAGGTTTTACAGTTTATTCATGTCAAAAGAACTGGGATAAGGAGGGTATTCAATGTTTAAAACATTTATAAAGCAGTAGACATCATGAACTAACAATTTTGGGGTTCAGGACAAGTTAAGCTCAATCGACAGCATTTGCAGCATAATGTTATCACAGAGAATAACTTCAGTTCATCCCTCCTTTATATAAAAAAGCACAAATCACAGTCATAGTGACTTGTGCTCATGAGAGGGATGACGTAAACTCATTGGTAAGGTCACACGTCACGTGGAGGAGGAGGCAGGAAGCACGTCATTGTTTACAAGAGAAACTTGCACAGACCACAGACCAGGCTCCGTTCACAAACCAAAACAGTCCAAAACAATTTCAAAACAATATAAAAAAATAAAAAAATAATTTACAAATAATAATAAAAAAACAAAAACAAAAAAACAATGTAAACAATGACACGCTTCCTGCCTCCTCCTCCACGTGACGCATGACCTTACCAACGAGCTTACGTCATCCTTCTCATGAGCGCACATCACAGAGATGTACAGAAGTGAACATTTGTAGTTAAAAAGTATATAAGTATTGTTTTGTTTCTAAAAACAATCAATCGTTTGCATTCAGAAGAAATTTATTTGTCGACTGGAGTCGTGTGGATTATTTTGATGCACCCTAAATATGCATTTTGGACCATCAAAAAATGGAGGACATTCACTTACATTGTTTAGAGGAGGAGGCCTGAAATGAAATCCTAAAATTCTTAAATTCTGTTTTGATGAAGAAAGAAACTCAGATACATCCTGGATGGCCTGAGGGTGAGTAAATTATCAGCAAATTTTCATTTTTGGGTGAACTATTCCTTTAAGGTCATGGGTTCGATACCTGTGTAAAGCTTAACTGCACTGCAAGTCTCTTAAGATAAAAAGTGTCTGCTGAATGCATAAATATAAAATGAATATATGTTATCAACTCTTTTCTACTCTACCACAAAAAAGGTGAAAGCATTAGTTCCACCCGATCACAGTCCAAACAATACATTTTCTCTAGTGTTGAGACTTTGTTTTTCCCTTGAGTGACCTGCGTGGCCCTCGGCTTTCTGTCTGACTAGCCATTAGCCTAGCCGCTGCTGCAGTAAACTCTCATTGTTCTGAAAATGTCCATCTAGCAGTTTCATTGGCCAGCGATGGCTTCCAGAGCAGCTGGTGAAACTGTCCAACCGCTCTCCTCTGCACGTTCCTGACCACCACACTGCCGCCCGGAGTGTGCTGACCGTTCAGAGGGTCAGTGGCTGTGACCGCTGTGGATGGGTGACACCATTGAGACTTTTGTTTGACAGACACAGTGACATAGTGCCCTACTACTGTATCTGTCTGAATATGATTAGCTGCAGAAATCAGCCTTGTTAAACAAAGTCAGTGATAGTGATCCTGGTTGACTCATGAATGTCTATGTGTGTTTATAATTTTATTATTTGTTTGTTTTAATGAGAATACTGTCTATTTTTTGTGTTGTTCATGATATGATATACACTATATTGCCAAAAGTATTTGCTCATCTGCCTTTAGACGCATATGAACTTAAGTGACATCCCATTCTTAATCCATAGGGTTTAATATGACCTCGGCCCACCCTTTGCAGCTATAACAGCTTCAACTCTTCTGGGAAGGCTTTCCACAAGGTTTAGGAGTGTGTTTATGGGAATTTTTGACCATTCTTCCAGAAGCGCATTTGTGAGGTCAGACACTGATGTTGGACGAGAAGGCCTGGCTCGAAGTCTTCGCTCTAATTCTTCCCAAAGGTGCTCTATTGGGTTGAGGTCAGGACTCTGTGCAGGCCAGTCAAGTTCTTCCACACCAAACTCGCTCATCCATGTCTTTATGGACCTTGCTTTGTGCACTGGTGCGCAGTCATGTTGGAACAGGAAGGGGCCATCCCCAAACTGTTCCCACAAAGTTGGGAGCATGGAATTGTCCAAAATCTCTTGGTATGCTGAAGCATTCAGAGTTCCTTTCACTGGAACTAAGGGGCCAAGCCCAGCTCCTGAAAAACAACCCCACACCATAATCCCCCCTCCACCAAACTTCACAGTTGGCACAATGCAGTCAGACAAGTACCGTTCTCCTGGCAACCGCCAAACCCAGACTCGTCCATCAGATTGCCAGATAGAGAAGCGTGATTCGTCACTCCAGAGAATGCGTCTCCACTGCTCTAGAGTCCAGTGGCGGCGTGCTTTACACCACTGCATCCGACGCTTTGCATTGCACTTGGTGATGTATGGCTTGGATGCAGCTGCTCGGCCATGGAAACCCATTCCATGAAGCTCTCTACGCACTGTTCTTGAGCTAATCTGAAGGCCACATGAACTTTGGAGGTCTGTAGCGATTGACTCTGCAGAAAGTTGGCGACCTCTGCGCACTATGCGCCTCAGCATCCGCCGAACCCGCTCTGTCATTTTACGTGGCCTACCACTTCGTGGCTGAGTTGCTGTCATTCCCAATCGCTTCCACTTTGTTATAATATCACTGACAATTGACTGTAGAATATTTAGTAGTGAGGAAATTTCATGACTGGACTTGTTGCACAGGTGGCATCCTATCACAGTACCACGCTGGAATTCACTGAGCTCCTGAGAGCGGCCCATTCTTTCACAAATGTTTGTAGAAGCAGTCTGCATGCCTAGGTGCTTCATTTTATACACCTGTGGCCATGGAAGTGATTGGAACACCTGAATTCAATTATTTGGATGGGTGAGCGAATACTTTTGGCAATATAGTGTATACAGGTGCATCTCAATAAATTAGAATGTTGTGGAAAAGTTCATTTATTTCAGTAATTCAACTCAAATTGTGAAACTCGTGTATTAAATAAATTCAATGCACACAGACTGAAGTAGTTTAAATCTTTGGTTCTTTTAATTGTGATGATTTTGGCTCACATTTAACAAAAACCCACCAATTCACTATCTCAAAAAATTAGAATACATCATAAGACCAATAAAAAAAACATTTTTAGTGAATTGTTGGCCTTCTGGAAAGTATGTTCATTTACTGTATATGTACTCAATACTTGGTAGGGGCTCCTTTTGCTTTAATTACTGCCTCAATTCGGCGTGGCATGGAGGTGATCAGTTTGTGGCACTGCTGAGGTGGTATGGAAGCCCAGGTTTCTTTGACAGTGGCCTTCAGCTCATCTGCATTTTTTGGTCTCTTGTTTCTCATTTTCCTCTTGACAATACCCCATAGATTCTCTATGGGGTTCAGGTCTGGTGAGTTTGCTGGCCAGTCAAGCACACCAACACCATGGTCATTTAACCAACTTTTGGTGCTTTTGGCAGTGTGGGCAGGTGCCAAATCCTGCTGGAAAATGAAATCAGCATCTTTAAAAAGCTGGTCAGCAGAAGGAAGCATGAAGTGCTCCAAAATTTCTTGGTAAACGGGTGCAGTGACTTTGGTTTTCAAAAAACACAATGGACCAACACCAGCAGATGACATTGCACCCCAAATCATCACAGACTGTGGAAACTTAACACTGGACTTCAAGCAACTTGGGCTATGAGCTTCTCCACCCTTCCTCCAGACTCTAGGACCTTGGTTTCCAAATGAAATACAAAACTTGCTCTCATCTGAAAAGAGGACTTTGGAACACTGGGCAACAGTCCAGTTCTTTTTCTCCTTAGCCCAGGTAAGACGCCTCTGACGTTGCCTGTGGTTCAGGAGTGGCTTAACAAGAGGAATACGACAACTGTAGCCAAATTCCTTGACATGTCTGTGTGTGGTGGCTCTTGATGCCTTGACCCCAGCCTCAGTCCATTCCTTGTGAAGTTCACCCAAATTCTTGAATCGATTTTGCTTGACAATCATAAGGCTGCGGTTCTCTCGGTTGGTTGTGCATCTTTTTCTTCCACACTTTTTCCTTCCACTCAACTTTCTGTTAACATGCTTGGATACAGCACTCTGTGAACAGCCAGCTTCTTTGGCAATGAATGTTTGTGGCTTACCCTCCTTGTGAAGGGTGTCAATGATTGTCTTCTGGACAACTGTCAGATCAGCAGTCTTCCCCATGATTGTGTAGCCTAGTGAACCAAACTGAGAGACCATTTTGAAGGCTCAGGAAACCTTTGCAGGTGTTTTGAGTTGATTAGCTCATTGGCATGTCACCATATTCTAATTTTTTGAGATAGTGAATTGGTGGGTTTTTGTTAAATGTGAGCCAAAATCATCACAATTAAAAGAACCAAAGACTTAAACTACTTCAGTCTGTGTGCATTGAATTTATTTAATACACGAGTTTCACAATTTGAGTTGAATTACTGAAATAAATGAACTTTTCCACGACATTCTAATTTATTGAGATGCACCTGTATATATATTGATAATGAAATACAACAACTGTATGTACAATAGATACAAACCAACCAACCTGGTGTCATAGGATCATGTTATTATACCTACATTTTTGCTAAATGATTTTTATGTGGTTTGTTGCACATATCAGTTTCCTGGTGAAATGAATTCTAGAGGTGCTACAACAACACTGACTTTTATTCACTTTCACACAAATCACACTGTTCCTCACACAATGCTATCTTATGACATATAAATGCTTTTACTATAGCACATGACTTGTAAGAGATATATTTTAATATTTACATTCTATAATCGAATAAATTTACAAGCTTGTTTGAGTGTGAGCAAACTGCACGGTAGCTCAACTGATAGAGTGTTGCACTTGTGATGTAAAGGACTGGGGTATGAGTCCTGGAGAGCACATAAGTCACATGTGAACCCAAAGTGTCATAAAAGTGCCACAAAATGATGTGGTTGCTTCAGCAGTTGTTTTTCAGGCAAAGACCCCCTAGCCAACCCCCCCCCACCCCCTATGATCGGGAGGTCGGTTTTGTTCATTTAAAACTTGATAGAACATTAACCTTCAAAACCTCATCTGTTTAGGAGAACACTGAACTCACTTTTAGCACCACCGGAACTGCCTCCAAAGGTGTAATAAACCACATAATGTAAATTCTGAAATAATATCACACAGTTACCTTATTTTTATGAGATTAGGCTGAATACAACATGACAGAACAAGCATTAAACCTTTACCAATGGTTTGTCGGCACAAACAGTTGACAATTTGGTAGGTGTCTGGTTTGATGTAAAGCAGGTTTATCTTTATAATGTATGTCAAGCACAGTTTCACTGCTATGAGCAACAAAGCGCAGCTGTGCATGGGTCTGTGAGAGCTGCTGCAGTTCAAAGGGCGACTGCACTTCTACTGGCATCAACCTCTGAATATTGAGATGCTAATGATGAACAACATAATGCAACAAAAGGCAGAATTCTGCGACTGGACACCAGAACAATAGCCTTTAGCTCACTCACTGACACATTTACAACCCAGCATGTGTCGCTTGTTTCACCCTCAAACAATAAGAAGCAACAACTGTCTACCACCGTTGAGGAATCTCTCCACACATGTTGAATCTTTTTATTCCTTTTGACATACACAGCCCATATTTCTTTCAGCTTTAAGTGACCCTTAAGACCCCTGCTTTATTTGGAGAATTTGGTTTTGCTTTGTCTAAAACTGCAAATAAAACGCACATCAGGTCAGACACAATACAAGAGGTCAAAGTGCAAAACCCTTAAGAGAAGTTAACGCTTATCCCCACTTCTTTTTAGAGTGGGTGACCTGTTTTGTCTAGTTCTTAGGTGGTCTGCTCTTTAAACAGTAAATGTTCATGTCTGCAGATCTACTTTAATAACAATTTTGCTATTTGTGTGATTAACTGAAAAAACAAACAAACAAACAAAAAAACATTATAGCTGTTTTGTGTTGTACTACATTTTTAAAATAATGATTTCAGAGATCTGCTTTCGTCATCCCTCTCATGAGTGCGTGTCACAGGGATGTACGGAAGCGAACATTTGTAGTTAAAAAGTATAAAGTATTGTTTTGATTAAAAAAATAATCAATCGTTTGGGTTCAGAAGAACTTTATTTGTCGACTGGAGTCATGTGGATTATTTTGATGCATCCTAAATATACATTTTGGACCATCAAAAAATGGAGGACATTCACTTGCATTGTTTAAAGGAGGAGGCCTGAAATGAAATCCTGAAAATCTTAAATTCTGATTTGATGAAGAAAGAAACAGATCCATCTGGGATGGTCTGAGTATGAGAAATTATCAGCAAATTTTCATTTTTGGGTGAACTATTCCTTTAAATCAAGTAAAATAATTTTTATTTGTTTTTATTTGTGCTTTTCCCAATACATATAGTTCCAAAGCAGCTTTATGGAAAATCAGCTGCAATGTCTGTAACGTCTAAAAAAATAAATAAATAAATAAATAAAGACTTTCTATAGCTTGGTATAATTAAAGTTTTCACAACTTAGTCCCGCTGTCCCCACATCAATTTTTAGGAAAAGTATTTGCTCTTCAAAAAAAAAAAAAAAAAAAAATTGGTATGTTTATTCTGTGCTACTAGTTACAAATCAAAAAGGGAAATAGAAAATGCACACAGCAGTCACGCTCGGGTCTTAAGTTATAGTTATCATACATACATACATGGGTAGAAGGCAATATTGGGGACTGGCAGAAAACTTGTGCTACTGTTGAGGAAAATGAACAATTAAAAAAAAATTATAATTCAACAGATCTCAATCAAGAGATTGCAAAATGTTAAAACTTTTCATTTGTTTGCAAGATAGTTTCAATACTGTTAGATATATTTGTAAATATAATAAAATATATTAAGTTGTGTAAAAACATATCCTTAGAAAGCAATCCTTTTGGAGCAGTTTCATTTCATGTTTTATAAATAGTATGATTTTAGCTTAAACGGAGATCAGTTGGCTCATTCGTTGTATGCAGTGCCTTTTGAGTGTTGTTGAGAATTAGTTTGACTCATCTAGATAACAATATGTTTATTGTTCAGAAAACAATACTGATCGAGCTCAAGCAGCTGAGTTCTGGATTTCATCAGCGAATATAAATAAACGATTAGATAATGCGGCATAAGAGGGTGGAAATCACACTGAACTTCCTTTCCTTTTTTAAAATTACATGTCACTAATTTGTTAGTTGTATACATTCTCTGCTTGCAAATGAATGTGAAATATGTATTTTAAAAAATCATCATTTTTTTCTACCCTGTTAATTGCACATTTCACCCTGTAGGCATGGAAATCTGAAGGATAAATTTGCTGCATTTGTGGATGGCAAAAACCTGGTTTAGATACTTTTTATCTGACTGCTACCACTTTGTGTAAAGGAGGAACTGTCAGATCAAACACAAATTAAGTATGGAGTGCCACAAGGGTCTGTATTTGGTCTTCTGCTTTAGGGTTAGGGGAAGTCTGCATGTTGTTTCACAGAGTTCCAGTACCCTAGGATCGACCACATTTTGCCAACTCAACGCAATCTCCATCTGACATTTTTGAATCAGCTCCAAAGTGTTTATCTTCACCTGTGGCACCACCGGAAGTGCATTGTGTCAGCAGTGTGGGAGAGTCTGGATCCTGTGTTGAAACCAGGAAGTAATTGTGTTTGCATAATCAGTGAAGAGCATGACATGAAGGTTGCATTTTTCCTTCTAACATCATATTTTACTCCACTGATGGTTAGGTTAAGTTTGGGGTTGGGGGGTACAGTTTATAAACATGCTTTCCTCTTCACTGTATTACAACCTGTTCAGCTGAAAACAACTCGCTTCACAATTAGCTTCTGGTGCCCCTCTATGGACATTACACACGGAACATGAGCTCACACAACTATATATATATATATATATATATATATATATATATATATATATATATATATATATATATATATAACCTTATAACATAATCATGTTTGGAGCTGCAATATCAATTAACGATTTTTTATTTTTTTTATGCAGTATGAGATAATTTCCCTCAAGGATGGAAGAATGACCCAGTTACACATGCATAAAATGTTTAATATTTATCAAATTATAACTTATAGTCAAAGTAGCATATACCCAATATCACCTCCTGCTCGCTACACCTTCATTAGAGATGGATCCGAGTAGATCTGAGCAGGGCAAACTCATATGATGATGGATGTAACGAATCAGCTGCAAAATTAATGTATTTATTATTTGTAATTTCTCCACTTGTTAATCACTCTGTGCATCAGTCCTTCTTGGACAAATGGGCTGCCGTGAAGAGCGCAGAGGTCAGCCGTTTAAAAGCGTGCATTTATCACTGTGTCGTTATTATATGTCATTATCCCCGAGCAGCGCTTGATTAGAAAACAATTCATTGAACACTCCGCAAATCACACAGGTGTAAATGCACGTCGCTGTGATGTCGCTATTCTCTGAATAGTTTTCATCAGAGATTGAGTGATGTCTTTCATATGCTCTTAAAGGACTCTTAAAACGGCAGAGCATAACAAAGTACTATAGGTGAAGACTGCAAATGAAGCATGATGTTGTGGGACGGGAAGGGGCTGAGGGGGTTGCTTTAGGTCAAGTGGGGTACGTGTTTTTCTTTTTTTTTTTTTGCATTGCTGCAGGACTTAGGAATAGTGGATAAGGGACAGCACACGTCTCCTGACCCATAATCCCATAGTCTCAGACTCATGACCCACTTTCTTGGAAGAGCGGCACGGATGATCGGACGCCGTGGAGCTGTGCTAGCGAGCCCAGTCTCAAAAGGGAGGGAGAGGTGGAGGATTAACGACAGAATGGCAGGGCAGACTGCGGATCCCCAGGGGCCTCTTCCAGTTGAGGGGTCCATTCAACTGTTTATGTTTATTCAGCATCACATGTAACTTCAAACTTGAGCACTCTTAGCACTGTGGACTTCTAGAAAGCAAGGGCGTAGGTTTGGTTTAAAAGTTGGTAAGGACATATTGCAAGGATAATATTCAAAATGTTGGTAAAAATGTTGGAAAAACTGGATGTAAGATACCAGAGACACAAGTATTTTCTGTGTGGTAAAATTGCCCAAATGTTGGTTGGGACATTTCCAATTTTCTGAAAGTTAGTTGGGACGTGTCCCTATCATCCCTACCTAAAAATGTACACCTATGCTAGAAAGTGAAGTTTCAATTAAAGTATTTAACTAATTTCTAACTAGTTTATTTAATCTGTCTACTAACAATGTCCAACAGTGTGTGTACATGCATGACAGGAGATTTTTGTCATTCAAGTCATAAAAATTTCCAGCACATCTCAAATTCTGTATTGTGTTTAATAGAGTTCTGTGCTGGAAATGATGCTGATGGAAATTACTTTCAAATTTTTCAAATTAAATGACAGACACCTTTGTCTTGCTAAGACTAATTTCATAGCTAACATTTTATGTATCGTAAATACACTCAACTAAATCATACTGTCACACTTTTGTGTAGTTTGCCAAAATTACATCTTGATTGGAAATTATGCCCAATAAAAAAATCTTCTGCTTACAAGTGATATTTCCCTTGATTTGTCTCATAATACCTTTCAAGCATGCTATTCACTGACAATTTTGCGCAATTGGTTAAAAAGTACACTGGCTTTTGAAAAAACATTGATAGGAATAATTTTCACACAATAAATATTTTAAAGGTTTCTGTTTATTTCACTCTTTGTTTAGATGATCATAATTTTAAACATTTCCTAATTTTTATTTTTATAATGGATTTTCATTATTTTGTTTTAAAGTCATGGCCAGATAAGGCTAAAACAGTAAAAATAAATAAATGATGAAGGCCTGGTAAGAAGTTTCTAATTTGATTTTAATGTGACCTTTAAATACCAAAAAAGAAAACAAGTTGAAATCTGTTCATTTTAAGAAAAAATCAACCCCTGAGACATGAAATGAAGTTGAAGAAACACACATTTACAAGTTAAAATACCCTTCACATCTGCCAAATAAATAAAAATAAAAACCTGATTTGTTCATTGATCATTTCTGGATGCTGTAAAAGCTGAATAACTGATCTGACATCATGATATGGGTGATGAAAATCCGGCAGTTCTGAATTAAATGGATGCTTCAGCCACAAATGGAAATTCTGTAATTCTTTACTGACCCTTGAATAGTTCCAAACCCATGTGACTTTCTTTTTGTGACTTTTGAAGAATCTTTACGTGACTCTTAAATGACAGTTCATAAAAGAAACATGAAAGCCCATTTAACTTGAGAGCCACTTTGTGAAAAACAAGTGTTTTGATTTTCACAACTCATATTTACAGTGTTTTTCTGTCCTTACTGGAGCTTGACAGTTTGCATGGAAAAGCAACTTGGACATTCTGCCTAATTTCTTCTTTTGTGTTCCACAGAAGAAAGTAAGTCATACAGGTTTGGAACTACATCAGTGTGAGTACATGATGACAGAATGTTTATTTTTGGGTTAAAGAACCCACTTTAAGTTTCAATGGGAGGTATATTTTACAAAAGAAATAGTAAATAACTACTGGCTCTAATATTTTTTGTATTGAAATACACAGTTATAACA
This sequence comes from Myxocyprinus asiaticus, assembly GCF_019703515.2. Taxonomy (NCBI): domain Eukaryota; kingdom Metazoa; phylum Chordata; class Actinopteri; order Cypriniformes; family Catostomidae; genus Myxocyprinus; species Myxocyprinus asiaticus. The sequence goes on from NC_059347.1 coordinate 2,094,731, forward strand.
TTGATTTTTCTGTTGAATCTAGAAATGTAGAATCTGAAACTGCAGGACAAAAGCAGTGCTGAGTAAGACTGATCTCGTGTCTCTTAAAGAGCCTGAAGAGCTGGATTTCTGAAAGATCCCCTTCAATTTCTTATTATAATCCAGCATTTAGCACAGATCATCCATTCACACAAAGGGATAAAGAGCATGCGCTGCATTATCTTTTGCCTGCCGCTCTTGTCCCATTTCCATAAAGGAGGCCTAAGATGAAACATTAGCTCATGTGACTGTTTTATCTCTAAACTCTCTTTTGTTTCTGTTTCCTGTAGCATCTTCGCTGTTAATCTGTGCCAGATTGTAAGTGTCCGGCATGGGCGCAGGAGCAAGCGTTCTCTGATAATCCCTGTCCCTGATCCACCTCGCCACAAACTAGGGCAAGAACCGCAGGGGACAACAGCCTGACCTCAGCCAAATTAACACACAGCTCAGCCTGCATAAACGTGAAGGTGGCACTCTCAATCTTCTGGGTGGTGTAAAACCCTTAAAGACCTCATCAAATTGTTTATTTGAATGTTCTCTTTGTTAAAGGGTTCATTAATGATTATTAATTCATTTACAAATGTTTTATAAATCATTCATATTTGGTTATAACAACATGTAAAAAGAGTGATTTTCATGCAATACCTGCCAAATAGTGAGCAATTACATATCATATGTTATAAATGCTTAATAACACATATACAACATTAGTAACATATGAAAATGTAGCTTATTGTAAAGTGGACACATATAAAGCATTTATTAACACATTTCCAATATTAGTAACCTATGTACATAAAGTTGAGTATGGTTTAATGGTCATCAGGCTTTATTATATGATATCTGTTGTGAGTGAGCATGAAGAACTGAAAAGTGTTTTTGCAGAGGGCTTTAGGTAACTAGGACTAATTAAGTTGGGACAGCACTCGGAGTAACACCATTCTTTTGACATCAATGTGATAAGAAAAGTGACAACACAAGTGAGTCATGAATAAAACACACATAATCCCTCTTTGTAATCTCACTATAATGATCTGTTTTTGCTGCATTGTGACATAACTCATGTAAGCATTTACAACATGTTAGTTAAAAGGAATATTCTGGGTTCAATACAAGTTAAGCTCAATCGACTGCATTTGTGGCATAATGTTGATTACCAGAAAAAATTATTCCGACCCGTCCCTCCTTTTCTTAAAAAAAAAAAAGCAAAAATCGAGGTTCCAGTGAGGCACTTACAATGGAAATGAATGGGGCCTATTTTTGGAGGGTTTAAATTCAGAAATATGAAGCTTATAATTTTATAAAATAATTTAAATTAATTATTCTCTTTACCCTATATGTCGCTAAAAATTACCTCGCATCTAGTTTTTAGGACATAATTTTTACACAAAATGGTGTTTTGATCTGCCATTCCAGGTATTCCTCAGTTAAGGTGTCTTCTGTCAAGTGAAATGACTAATCATAAGAGAATTTGAATCACTACCCCTAGAATGCATATGTGGGTCCTATTTAACCCATATGTGTTTTATAGAATTCAACAAATTTAACACTGGTATTATTTTTGTAATACATTGATTGTTTTCAGTTTGCATTTGTTGTGTAATTAAGAAGAAATAGATTCAGACGATGCTTATATCTAAAGTGCTTAACACTATATTTATTACAGGAACAGTCCTCGTGGAGTAACTTGAGTTTAGATGACTAGTTCACAGCAAGGGCACAATGGTAATAGAACCCGGACCACTTCTTAGTGTGTTTGAACCTGCAACTTTTCATTCTTCAGTACGCCTGACCACTCCAAACAACAAATATAGTTGCATAGAATAATATAGAGTAATATGGAAATACTGTATAGTGTCATTGGGCAAAGTAGAGTACATAAGGTTGTCATTTTAAAAGTTTATCAAAATTTGTTTTTGGTAAAATAAAAACAACACTTTAGTCCATTGTATTTATTTGTATGTGTTTGTGTGTGTAGACTTGTTGAGACATTTGACATTTTACCTCAAAACATGGAAATTGTCCATATTTCTGTTATACAGGATTTTTTTCACACTGTCACTCAAAACTCCTGCTCCATTTTCAGTGTGTCTGAAACTCTTCAGAATTGTATATATATATATATATATATATATATATATATATATATATATATATATATATATATAACTTTATAAAATCTATTTAAAAACTTTAATTACTAATAAAATTTTCATTACAGTTAATTTTCCTTGAAATAAGTAGTTCCCTACCTGTCAATCACTCGACGTTGTGTTGATGTAGTGACACTAGGGGTCACTCTTGGGAGCCTGAGACACCTCTGGTCTTTGATAAAAGGCGAATGAAAATTGGCGAGTGGTATTTGCATTCCACTCCCCCGGACATACGGGTATAAAAGGAGCTAGTATGCAACCACTCATTCAGATTTTCTCTTCGGAGCCGAATAGTCATGCTCACTGAGCTGAATTTCTACTGTTCATTCACCTCTGCTGGATCTGACGGCACATTTCAGCGGCTTCTCCCTCCTCTGCACTGGTGCACTGCAGAGAAGGCCCCTGGGCGCTTCAGCAGAAAAAAAGAGAATATATTTTCTGAAAGAGTTTTCTTCTCTAAAAGAGTATATTTCTCTAAAAGAGTGGCATACACGGAACGTCTTTTTAAAGACGCGTCTTTTTAAAGATGCATTTCCGATTGTGTGTTATTCCTGGTTGCGGTCGTTATCTCTGAACTTCAGATGGTCATGTTCGCTGTCTATCGTGTCTGGGCGCAACCCATACGGAGGCAGTGTTCGTGGATGGTTCATGTTCTCACTGCGAGAACATGACCATGGCAACGTTGCGGTCGCGGCTTGCTTTCATAAGAAATCAAGCCACCCCAGCGGCTCCCCGCCTTGGTTCTTCTACCTACAGGTATGAGGCCAGCATGGCTAGCACTGGGGGCGATTTGGGGACCCTAATGGGATTGCCTCCGCTGGGTATCCCCCCGCAGACCTCCCATTCCCCAGCACGCTCGTCTGCCCCAGTCGGGCTTCCAGATGAGTCTGCCGGCTCGTCTCACGGTGAGTCTGGCCTCTTGTTCGGAGCCCGCGAAGATGATGAGCTCTTGAGCGCAGCATCGGACAGCGGGCTTGTCCAGTCGGATGCAGAAGCCTCAGCTGGGCTCCCCCCCTCGGGGACGATTGCCCAGTCACAGGCTGATGCAGAAATGATGGACATGCTTTCCCGGGTGGCTGCGAATGTTGGGTTAGAGTGGAACACTCCGCTCTCCCCTGAACCCTCACGGCTCGATGATTGGTTCCTGGGCTCGCGGCGCCACTCAAAGAAGCCACGCCCCGCTCCAGTGCCTTTCCTCCCGGAAGTGCATGAAGAGCTGACGAAATCGTGGGAGGCACCTTTTACTGCCCGGCCCCGATTCCACAGTTCCCCCGCCCTCACTACCCTCGATGGCGGGGCGGCCAGGGGCTATACGGCGATTCCCCCGGTGGATAAGGCGCTCGCGGTGCACCTATGCCCACAGAGCGCCGCCACCTTGCACAGACGCCCTAAGCTCCCGCCAAGCCCTGCAGGTTCACGTTGTCCCTGACGGCTAAAGCCTACAGCGCTGCTGGACAAGCTGCCTCTGCCCTGCACGCCATGGCTCTCCTGCAGGTCCACCAAACAAAGATGTTGAAAGAACTGCACGAGGGTTGTTCTGCCCCAGATTTGATGCAGGAACTGCGCTCGGCGACCGACCTCGCTCTCCGAGCAACGAAAGGTCATGGCGCGGTCTCTCAGGCGGACGATGGCCACATTAGTGGTCCAGGAGCGCCACCTTTGGCTCAACCTGGTCGAGATGGGTGAGGCCGGCAAGACACGGTTCCTTGCTGCCCCCATTTCCCAGGCTGGCCTATTTGGTGACACCGTAGAGGACTTTGCCCAGCAGTTCTCGGCGGTGAAGCAGCAGACGGAGGCTATCTGGCATATCCTGCCCCGGCATGGCTCAAGATCCCGCACCCCGTCTGCTCGTCGCCAAGGGCGCACCCCTTCGGCCCGGCCCCGGCGTGGAACCCACCGCAGGAAGCAGACACCACCCATCTCACAGTCGGCTGCTAAGAAACCATGGAGGTCATCAAAGCACCCCTGAGACGAAACCCACTCACCTGGAGCTGGTAAGAGGACCACTCCATCCCCCGGTGGAGGACCAGGTGGAAAATCTTTTGTTGCCTTTTTGTTTGATTTCGCCACATGCCCAAGTGGCTGCAGTACCCAACAGTTCAGCAAAAGAGCGGTTTCCTTCCTCCCTGGGTCACATACCCGGTGTGCACGATCGCCATCACGACTATCGTCCACAGGTTTTTCCTTGCAGGATTGGCGCTCCAGCGGTGGTCTTCCCGCCCCTGAGCGCCCAGCTGTGGCACACAGCCGCCCCCGATGTGGCAGTCTCCATGGGTTACGAGGAAAGGCCTCTTCCTGGTCAAAAGGAGCCAGGTAAGTGCTTCGATGTCCCTAGACTCAGCACGGCCATGACGTGGTGTGGCACCTCGAGCTCCGCCCCGCTGTGAGGCCCCACCTGCCTGTACATCCGATGACATTGTCCCCTTGGTCCCCCTTACGAGGAACTTGGATGCATGGCTTGTGCTTTCCAATCCGTCGCGATGGCTGATACGGACCGTCCGACTAGGCTACGCGATTCAGTTCGCAAGGCACCTGCCCAGGTTCAGCGATATCCACTTCACCTAGGTCAAGGATGAAAACGCTGCTACCTTGCGTGTGGAGATCGCTGCCCTCCTACGGATGTGCGATAGAACATGTCCCTCCGGCCGAGATGAAGAAGGGGTTTTACAGCCCTTACTTCATCGAAAAAAGGCGGTGGGTTGCGGCCAATCTTGGACCTGCGAGTACTGAACCTGGCCTTACACAGACTCCCGTTCAGGATGCTGACGCAAAAACGCATTCTGGCGAGCGTCCGGCATCAAGATTGGTTTGCGGCGGTAGACCTGAAGGACAAGGTCAACTGGGAAAAGAGCAAGCTCCTCCCGGTTCAGAGCATCTCTTTCCTCGGTTTGGAGCTGGACTCAGTCTCTTTGACAGCGCGCCTCATGAACGAGCACGCCCAGTCGGTGCTGGCCTGTTTGAAGGCGTCCAAACAGAAAACAGTGTTTCCACTGAAACTTTTTCAGAGGCTCCTGGGGCATATGGCATCCTCAGCGGTAGCCACCCTGCTCGGGTTGATGCATATGAGACCGCTTCAGCACTGGCTTCAGACTCGAGTCCTGAGATGGGCATGGCGCCATGGGACAAATTGCGTGGTCATCACGCTGGTCTGTCACCGTCTTTTCAGCCATTGGACCGACCTCTCGTTTCTACAGGCAGGTGTTCCCCTAGAACTGGTCTCCAGGCGCGTCGTGGTCACGATGGACACCTCCAAAATGAGCTGGGGCGCTGTTTGCAACGGGCATGCAGCCACCGGCCTGTGGACGGGACCGCGACTGCATTGGCACATCAACTGCCTCGAGTTCTTTGCAATTCTGCTCGCCCTGCGGAGGTTTTGGCCGTTGATCCAGGGCAAGCATGTGTTAGTTCGGACAGACAACACGGCAACGGTAGTATATGTCAACCGCCAAGGCGGTCTGCGCTCTTGTTCTATGTCACAACTCGCCCGCCATCTCCTACTCTGGAGTCAGAAGCACTTCAAGTCGCTGCGAGCCACTCACATCCCGGGCAACCTCAACACTACAGTGGACGCGGTGTCACGGCAGGTTACGCTCAGGGGAGAGTGGAGACTCCACCCTCAGACGGTCCAGCTGATTTGGAGTCGAATCGGACGGGCACAGGTGGACCTGTTCGCCTCCCAAGAATCCTCCCACTGCCCGCACTGGTACGTCCTCACCGAGGCCTCCCTCGGCATAGATGCGCTGGCACACAGCTGGCCCCCTGGCCTGCGCAAATATGCGTTTCCCCCAGTGAGCCTACTTGCACAGACCCTGTGCAAGGTCAGGGAGGACGAGGAGCAGGTCGTCCTGGTAGCACCCTACTGGCCCACCAGACGTGGTTCTCGGACCTCATGCTCCTCGCGACAGCCCCCCCTGGCGAATTCCCCTGAGGAAGGACCTTCTTGCACCTGCGACCAGACCTCTGGAATCTCCATGTCTGGCCCCTGGACGGGATGTGGAAGACCTAACTTACCATCTGCAGTGGTAGATGCGATCACTCAGGCTAGGGCCCCCTCTACGAAGCACCTGTATGCCTTTAAGTGGCGTCTGTTCGCTAAGTGGTGTTCTTCCCAATGAGAAGACCCCAGAGATGTGCAGTCAGATCAGTGCTTTCCTTCCTGCAGGAGAGGTTGGAAGGGAGGCTGTCCCCTTCCACCTTGAAGGTGTACGTTGCCGCCATAGCAGCACACCACAATGCAGTCGACGGTAAGTCCTTAGGGAAGCATGACCTGATCATCAGGTTCCTAAGAGGTGCCAGGAGGCTGAATCCCTCCAGACCATGCCTTGTTCCCTCATGGGACCTCTCTGTAGTTCTTCAGGGTCTACAGAGAGCCCCCTTTGAGCCTTTGCAGTCAGCCGAGCTCAAGGCACTCTCCTTGAAGACTGCCCTCCTGACTGCGCTCACTTCCATCAAGAGGGTAGAAGACCTGCAAGCGTTCTCTGTCCGCGAAACGTGCCTGGATTTCGGTCCGGGCTACTCTCACGTGATCCTGAGACCCCGACCGGGCTATGTGCCCAAGGTTCCCACGACACCTTTTAGGGACCAGGTGGTGATCCTACAAGCGCTGCCCCAGGAGGAGGCAGATCCAGCCCTGTCGTTGCTGTGTCCGGTGCGCGCTTTACGCATCTATTTGGATCGCAGGCAGAGCTTTAGGATCTCTGAGCAGCTCTTTGTCTGCTTTGGTGCACAGCAGAAAGGAAGCGCTGTCTCCAAGCAGAGGATCACCCACTGGCTCATTGACGCCATAACTATGGCATATCATACCCAGGACACGCTGCCCCCGGTAGGGCTACGAGCCCATTCTACCAGGGGTGTAGTGGCCTCCTGGGCCCTGGCCAGGGGTGCCTCTCTAACAGACATTTGCAGAGCAGCATGCTGGGCAACACCCAACACTTTTGCAAGGTTCTACAACCTCTGGGTGGAACCGGTTTTGTCCCAGGTAGTGGCATGCAATACAAGCGGATATGCCTGGGATAGCCAGCCGGGTGTATCGCTTGCACATAGCGCCTTCCACCTCCTTTTGAGCTGAAGACGTGCGCCATTAATTCCCAGTAGTGTTCACAAACTTTGTTCCCTGGTTGACTTCCTTCGAGCCCTGTGGCAGTCGAGTTTTCGGAGAGACTCGCTGCCGGCCCAGTACACGTGCTAACTAAAAGTCGTGTTCTGGGGTAGGTGCTCCTCATGTGGCGGTTCCCTGTAATGCTAACCCCATGCAATGTATATCTTCTACTAATTCGCTTCCCTGTTGGCAAACTGCATCTTCCTTGGGCAGAGCCCCTCTGCCCCAGTCTCCATGTTTGTAGTAACTCCTCCCCCGTTGGGTAGGATCTACTTTGAAGACTCTCCACATGGTCGGAAAGACCATGTGATGTATTTTTCCACTTAAATATCCCCCCGGTGTCTTCCCCTTGGGAGGGACACCCCCCGACTAGACCTGGCGGCCTGGTCGGATAATCCCCCTTCTTTTTTGGGGAGTGGAAAAAAAGAAGGGGAAAAGAGGCCATGACTGGGTCTCTATCTTTTGGGTAGTCCTGGTTACTTGTGTAACCTCCGTTCCCTGATGAAGGGAACGAGACGTTGTGTCCCTCCTGCCACAATGCTGAAATACCTATTGAAATGGCTGGATCTTGTCTCGGCTCCTCAGCATAAAACCTGAATGAGTGGTTGCATACCAGCTCCTTTTATACCCGTATGTCCGGGGGAGTGGCATGCAAATGCCACTCGCCAATTTTCATTGGCCTTTTATCAAAGACCAGAGGTGTCTCTGGCTCCACACAACGTCTCATTCCCTCCATCAGGGAACGGAGGTTACACAAGTAACCAGGACGTTTTATAAATAATAAATATCTATATGCATTCAAATAGGGTGAAGTTACATATGTGTTCTAGGGCTAAAATTTGTGTATTATTTAAGCTGTAAAGTTGTTTAAATAATTGTTTTTACAGTTATTTTAGGGTTTGTGGTGCAATGTCCTGTTTGGTTATAAAATTGGCTATAACTTTCCACAGATGTGGTTAGTAAGTAATTTTTATCACACTAAAATTATGTTAACACACATATTGTTTATGTCTTGTGTCTATACTTTTGAAACAGTGAGTATTTTAATGTTTACAGAATGACCCCATTGACTTCCATTGTAAGTGTCTCACTGTGACTTTGAGTTTTGCTTCTTTCTTTTTTTTTTTTAAAGAAAAGGAGGGACGAGTCTGTTGATAAACCATCAACAAAAGGAACATTAAAGTGTAACTCAGTTTTCTTTCTTTTCTTTGAAACAGGAAATTGGGACAGGACATATTGAAGGGCTTGTCCCTTTTTGAAATAGCCGGTAGCCTTTAGTTTATGACACAACATGGTAAAACCACACTGGAATACTTGTATCATAGATGAAAAAATGTGACACTTTCAATATAAAAATATTCCTGTGACTTTCTTCATAACCAATTGATGATTGGGAAAGAAAATTATGTATGAATGTTGGTGCAACCAAAAACACTGTGTCTGTTCCAAAACCTAGTGAGCTTCCTCCGGAGGCAGCATTTTAAGACATCATAGGCGCACTCCCGACATGAAGGCTGTTCCAAAAGTTAGGTATCTTAATTATGCTGCCTCTTAAGATATCTCATTTTGACCAAATTCTAAGGCAGCATCGGATGTATCCTTCCCTGGGTAGGCGATCCCAGAATGCACTGTGCTGAGCTTGGCGGAAAAGTAAATCCAAGATGGAAGCGAGAGAAATTTTGATTATAAACAGTGACGTGCACATAAGGGGGGCAGCAGGGGCGCGAGCCCTGCAGATCTAAAGGTACCCTTCATGGTCGTCCAGAAATAGTGAAGACATTTTAATAATTAAATGGTATACTATCCTGACACATTCAGTGTACCATGGTTCTTCCACATTACTGCTCTAAGGTCCCAAATATTAATGACAGAATACAGTAAAATAACATTATATTAATGTGAAAAGAAAGGAAAAGAATATAATATAAGAAGTGTCAGTTGTATAAAGAGGGTGATGAGGTCCGAGTGGAAGCATCAGAGATTATATGATAACATTAGGGAGAAGAGATGAGAAATGTGGTGAGACAAGAAAAAGTTTAGAGCCCTATAACAAAAAAAAAAACAAAAAAACAAATTAAATGATACTGTGCCGTTACCAAGGTTATACCATGGTACTGAATGATTATAGTCATATTTCATGATACTGTCATGGCACTCCAAGGTACTGGTTTTACTATGACACATGTCAAAAACATGAGATTACCACAGTTCATGACTGAAAAAACAAAACAAACAACACACACACACGCCATGGTGCCTTATGTGAGTAATATAAGAGAATAGGCTATTATCTGTGAGAAAGGAAATAATGGAAAAACTATGTATATAATACAAGAAAAATGCTTAAATACTCAAAAAGCCAAGACATTTGTTAAGTACTGTGTATATACAGTAAGTACTACTCATTAATATATATATATAAATTAGTGCCCTTTTTTATCCTTACGCCCCATCACTGATAATAAATATAATAATAATCTATTCAATACTGAAAAGTATTGATAGAAAATAGTTTAATACGATGGAAAACTGTCTATTTTACCCAAAATGTGTGTATTTAGGCTCATTAGAGGATCGCGACTTTCCTCTTGTGAACAAGTAGATATAGCTGCAGGCTGGAGATCTCCAAATGGGGACTTGATCTCCAATAGAGGGCGGGGTTACTCCAGAAGGGGGAGGGTTACTCCAAATGGGTGTTGTGCCAACTCCAAAAGGGGGTGTTGTGCCAACTCGACACACCCTGAAGGAAACTGCTGCATCACACATTTCTTTGCCTAATTGCCCGGTGTGGGTGAAGTATTCTGTGAATGAAGACCTTTTAAACAACTATGTATAATTACTACATATACTGTACATGCACGACTAATCCAGATACAATGAAAACATTACTAGAGGTAAAAAGTACATTTCTCAGTTGTTTCCAAGTCTTCTCTGAATTGTTGTAAGGTATGGTGCATTAATACAGATTTGATGCTGTCGGGTTTTGACTCAGAAGCAGATCTCTAATTAAAATGATACTTAATTGTTAATTAACTGCTTATGATTTCTATGCTGATATGGTGCTGACGTATTTACACCACACAGGAAAAAAAAATAATTGCTTATTTTCGCTCATTTTGTTGAGGCAAAAGGCTTATTTGTTTTTCCAGACCAGGTCGCTTGTTTCTCTTGAGAGATCTGGAAACACTGCATTTGGTATTTCACCCACCCATTATCACAGAGTACTGTCATTTTAAAAACAACGTTATTAACCGTTCTTTTATTTTGTTCTAACCAGTTACCATTTGGAAAGGAGGCTGTGGAACTTTTAAACTGGAAAAAAAAAAGAAAATTTTTTGCTCAGAACGAACCAAAATGAAAAACATTTTGTTTTTAGACCCTGCTCTGAATAATGATTTGATACTTGCTATTGTTAATCAGAGGCAGGTGGTATAGAGCACAACAGTCAGGTTCCAGAAGTAAAAATCCCATTCATTTTCTCCATAGGCTAATTGTTTTTTAACGGTAACTTATAAATCTTTATAAACAGACCTACAGTGAGCTCTGAGGTTGTAATCAATGGTATATGCTTCTGTTGAAGACATCAGTCCACATTATTTCAACTTAATTTATATATATATTAAAAAAAAACATGTTTAATAGCAGTATATCTGCTAAAGAACTACACTACCCATAATCCTGAAGAAAGATCCACCAATCAGAGAATCTAAGCAGCTCTGCTAACTCCCATGATGCACTGTGAACAACACAATCGAATTACTCTCCCTACACTCTCAAACTACTTATATATTTGTCAACAATCAACAACTTTAAATCAACTTTTAATTGTCATTCGCAATTCTTCATGGGATTGTAGTTCATTCCCTCATTATGGACATTAAGTACAGTCTTGTATCTTTGTCTTTTTATCTGATTTATTTTAATTGTATTTTTTTGCTTCAAATCAAAGTTTGTAATGTTGTGATTCACCTCAGAGCTGGTTGGTACACCAACTCTTGGCACACAACTCTTTTATGAAGGACTTTATGTTGAAAATACTTTCGGAACCAAGACGACTGAAAAAGCAGGCAGGCACTCTTGTGCTCTGTATTATTGGTCTGTTTACCTGGACTAAACACACATTAAAGCCAGAAAACTCAAATTTTTATTTCATGGGGTCTCTGTAACACCTCAGTGAAAAGTCAGAAAGAAAGAGCGGAAGATGCAGGACATGGACAGCAGGTATTGTAAAGGTGTAGCTGTGCTCTTTTGGCTCCATCTGCTGAAACCTGAGTTTGAGTTTGTGAATCGGTTACTTTTGTGATGGAACTGTTCCCATGGTAACGGCGGCTTGTAACTTGACCCCAGTGGAGCAGAAGTCTGTCTCTCCTCAGCATCTGGTCAGCAGTCAGCCACGTCCTCAACAGGTAAAGCAACACACATGCAATGACTAATACTTTTGAATAATATATTCGCCATAAAACTGGAATTATTCTCTTTGATTCTTAGTCTTTCTAATTTAATGACCATATGTCTCTTATGGTTCACCATTCATCTAGCTGCTGAAATATATAAACTGATAGAGCCAAAACTACAAAATTTATAATTACTGCATTCAGAGTTTTTGGCCTTGAACTTCTTGAAAATCAAACTTAACTTTCTGTCAGTTATCATATAGGTTTGAGTAAATGGTGAAAGAATGATAATGTTTGGTTGAAATATTCCATAAGTGTGCCAGTGTTCAGTGGATTGATACCCTTGCCAGCACCAGAATTCGTGTTCACGATATACTAACTCACCACATATGGAACTAGGGAGCAAGATGAGATGCACCATAATACTTGGTCTCTATTCTCTCAGTTTACTCAAATCAATACATTAGGTGTGTTCGACTTCAGCTGCACCTTGCTTCACCGATCGGTGAGATTTGCCAGTTGTATTCGGGGGAAGTGTTGAAAAGACAGCAGTCAAGCTGGACACTTAGTGCTTCCTAGTCAGTGGATCGTATGCCATTCCAAACTTCAATACACTGCCCGCTTCTGGTACAAAACCATTTTGTTTAAATCTGAAGACAACTGATTGACACCTGTATTAACTATTTTTGTATTTCAATGTGATTCTTTTCTGATTCTTATCTGGTGCTTCACTGATAATGGACAAAATGAACAAATAAACCAACACACGGTGCAAACTCTAGTGTTTCATTGCTTTTAAGGGATTTATCTGCTGTGAAAGTATCATGGTGGCCTTTAATAGGGCTGATCTAGATGGCAATGTGCAGCAGGTCTGTAAAATAATTCATTCACAAACAGACATTAGAGTTTAATAATGTGGATTAGAGTTTAATTTCTAAAGTTAGGCTTCTATCATTTGCATTAACGTGTTTTTGTTTTCCAGAGAACAAATAGAATATGAACTCTTTCAGTGAAGTCTGTTCGGATGAGCAAATAAACTTCAAAAACTTTAAATGAAATCATAACTTTCCAATCATTTTAGGGTATTTTACTCACCATGAAACTATTGTGTGTACCCAATGGGGCTAAAAGCCCCCCATTAAGGAAACTGTTTTTTTTTTCTTTTCTTTTACTAAGTATGTCATGATTTAATATATATTTCTTTTTATTGAATATTGATGAAACAACATAATCTGTGTGAAAATAAAACATAACAGAAGGTTGTTTGATTAAATTATTATTATTATTATTATTATTAAATGTTGGTAAGAACGCCTTTTTCCCCACACTTGGCCTCTGGGGTTATAGTCATATTGTGTATATATAGTGGCAAAAGTTATAGGGCTAAACTGGTCAACTTATTTAAATACTTTTGAGACAGATGCTTTTTCGAGTAACAAATGAAGATAATGCTTATTCAAAAAGTCAACCATTTCCTGTTAATTTCAATCATATTTGGCATTTCTGTATTCTATAAACAAATGAATCTCCATTGTTATTTGATCAGTCAATGTGAGCCCACTTTGAACATTTTTCATCACAAATCTATTCACCCCACTTTTAAAAAACAACAACAACGTGTTTTATGTGGCCTTCATGGGGGCGTTTTACGCCAAATACTAGCCTTTCACTTATTGGACAGTTATTGAAAAGCTTTTGATTTAATCAACTTGAACAAAACTGAAAATGACAAATAAGTATTTAACAACACACTGGCAACTTACTATCAACCGACAGCCTGAATGTCAATACAGTACAATACAACCTACTGTACATTTTATATATACTATATATACTATTTTTATTGTATAATGTGTATTCTATATTGTGTGTATTGTATACTGTACATTGTATGTTATTATTTGTATATTGTGTTATGTGTAATTATGTGTATATTAGATTTGAATTGTGTTGTGTAAATCGAATGTTTATTGTAAATTGGTATATGTCTCATCACTGTCATGACTGCTATGTTGCTCGGAACTGCACCCAAGAATTTTACACACTATTGCACTTGTGTATATGGTTGTGTAACAATAAAAGTGATTTGATTTGATTTGATTTTATTTGATTTGATTTAATAAATGCGATAATTTTAGGGATTCTTATAAGATACATATATTTACAACATTTTAAAAATTATTCAGTATTAGTTCAAATGACCTCAAAATCAGCTTTTAGACATTACGTGCAATGATCTCATGGATCAGGAAAATTTTGCAGTGTATAGTGTCAAACAGATGTTTAGGAAAGTGTTGTGCTAGTTTCTGTTGCGTTTTAGTGTTTTGGGAGAAAATAAAATCAAAAGTGCCTTTTACCCCTGGAGGGCTTTAGACCCGTTGTAGCCTAATGTTAGTAGGGTATAAATGCAGAGGTCATGGTTAAACAAAACTCTGGTGAAGCCCCATACAAACACAGACAGCTGGAGCTCCCAACAGTCCAGCCAATCACAATCCTGTATTGAGTTGCCGAAACTGTCACAACAGACTCCAGTTTCTCAACTGGTTTGGATTCAGGACACAGATTTTACATTATAACTAAACCAGAAGGTCCTTAAAATCAAACAAAAATGTATTGAATGTAATGAATAGGAATTTGTACGATTTGGGCTTGTAAATGTCTTTTGCAATTAAATGGTTTCATGCTATTGCCTGCCAATAATTCATGGCAAAAAACACATTGGTAACACTTTACATTAAGGTTCCGTTTGTTAACATAGTTAACTATATAGTTGACTTAATTTAATTAATACAACTTAAAATATTTAGGTTTATTTTATTCTATTTTGTTAAGGATTACTCAATTACATTTTAGGGAATTTTGTTATAAAATTGAAATGTTTAAATCTATTTAGCTATTCTAACTATACACAGTTATATGGTTAGTTGTATTATATTAGTTGCATTTAGCATTGTTTTTCCCTGTTGTCCATGACCCCATCAGTAGAGAAGCACAGATCTATTTTGACAGTGTTGACACACTGTCAGTGGTAAATCATCATTTAAAATCATATTTCAGCAACATCTGCAACAGCTTACAGCTCTCTCTTTTTCAGGCTTTCCTGTTAGGAAGAAATCTTTAGACAGCATCGAGATATGACATCATTCATGCTTGTTTTGCTGTCCATCAAAACAAGAGGCAGAAAAACAAGTGCAAGGAAGCAAAAACAATCAGCGTAATACAATAAAGTAAAAACAATACGGATTGGCAAGCATTATGTTAAGATGAGTAAATCACGCCACAGCATTTGAAATTCATCCCCTTCGACGTTGATCCCCCGTCCAGTATATTGTGTCTTTCAAACACCAGGCTCAATATCTTCTCAATGCACACGCCATGCGGGAAACTTCTCTAGTCAGCTTACCGCAGCGGTCCGAATGGCATAGCACGCATTACTGTGGGGCTAAACCATACTGGAAGTCCAGGCAAAATGGCCATTAGCCTAAGGAGCTTGTCTGCTGGTCAGAGGCATTGTCTTGGGATTGTGAGCTCGGGTGGGAGTTTTAAAAGGTTTTAG
Organism: Myxocyprinus asiaticus; assembly: GCF_019703515.2. Taxonomy (NCBI): domain Eukaryota; kingdom Metazoa; phylum Chordata; class Actinopteri; order Cypriniformes; family Catostomidae; genus Myxocyprinus; species Myxocyprinus asiaticus. The sequence goes on from NC_059347.1 coordinate 2,109,950, forward strand.
AGGAGGGCTAAAAGTCTTCTGCTGCCAGCCGATCCCAAAGAAGTGGCTGAGCAGAATGAAAACAATGCTTTGGATTTTCCAGCTCATCGCCCGGAGTCCCTCCCTTTCTCTCGGGTGGCTTTGTCTCAGCAGCATGGCTTTGGGAGGATTTGTTGCTTTCTCATTAGGTAAATTGGTTTGGTGGCTTCCGAACCGCTCGGCTTGACCAGTGACGTCTGATGCATATATATAATTTACTCTTTCTATAGTTTTAGTTCAAAAGACTATAGTTAGAGTTCACTGGATGTTCTAGATCAGTGGTTCAACTGGTGAGTTGCATCCCAAAATGGGTCGCAAGGTCTGTTTTGAAAGGGTCATGGACAGCAGGGAAAGACAATGCTGAATGCAAATAATACAATGCAACTAACCATATTGATGTGCATAGTAAGAATAGAAAAATAAAAACACTTCTCAACTTTTTAAAGGGAGAAAACGATTCCCACATCTTTAGGGGTTGACATAAAAGGGTTGTGTGTCCAATCAAACTCCCTTTGTAGAGGCTCGCCAAATTAAAAAGATGGCGTGACTTTGGTGATATTTCTTCAAATTGATATTTCAGAAGTTCCCTGGTTCATATAGTCCTAGGACCTAGAGCATAGGTCTTTTTAAGGTTAATGCTGTATTGTGTTTTAAATCAACTAAACCAGCCTACCTACCCTAAACCTTAAACCTATCCGATAGTGTCAGAAAAAGCAATTGTGTGATGAAAAACCACAAGCACTTAATTTTGTGCTGCTTCTATGACACTATGGGTTCACGTGTAGACTCGTGTGCTCTTCAGGACCCACACAATTTAATCACACTCGAACAAGCTTGTAAATGTAGTTGATTATGCAATGCAAAAAATGAGAAACATAAAAATCATTTTTGCAAAAATGTAAGTATAGTAATGTGATTTGATGAAAATAGGTTAGCAATTTTTATGATAAACAATTTGGGGACTGTATTGGGTCACCATTTGATGTCCAATGTAAATCTCTGTTCTAGATTTGAACCATTTAACTATTAGCACTTGATAAATCAATGCAAGCAAAGAGGGTTTTTTGTACAATCCCAATTCTGAAAAAGTTGGGACAGTATGAAAAATTCTAATAAAAACAAAAATGAGTGATTTGTAAATTATAATCACCCTTTGCTATATAGGTAGCTCTACAACTACACATTATATGATGTTTACCCTGTGAATTTCATTGTTTTTTTTAAATTTCAAATCAGACGATTGCAACACACTCCAAAAAAGTTGGGACAGTTGAGTGTTTACCACTGTGAAACATCACCATTTCTTCTAATAACACTTATTAAGCATTTGGGCACTGAAGACACAAGTTTGTTAAGTTTAGAAAGTGGAATTTTCCCCCATTCATCCATTATGCAGGTCTTCAGCAGCACAATTGTACGGGGTCTTTGTTGCCGTATGGTGTGCTTCACACAGACAAGTGGGTGTCCAGAACTCCACCAGCCATCTCATTTACAACACCCCCCCCCCCCCCAGTCAACAATATTGGGGGTGTGCTGAAGCGGGTTTCACCTAGGGCGCCATACAAGCTGATACCGCTACTGGCTTACACAGCCATGCGCTTGTAATCCGGGCAGTATGTGGTTTGAAGTTGAAAATGCAGGGACGTCCCTGGAAAAGACGGTGCTGAATGACAGTATTTGTTGCTCCAAAATTTTAGATATCTGTCTGCATTCATGGTGTTTTCACAGATGTGCATGTTACCCATGCCATGGGCACTGACACACCTCTGGCCCATACAGACACTGGCTTTTGGACCTGACGCTGATAACAGCAACGGCTGTGTTTTTCAAAAACTTTTTGAAATGTGGACTCATTGGACCAAAAAACACAGTTGCACTATTATACTTTCCATCTGAGATGAGACTGAGCCCAGAGAAGTTGGCAGCGCTTCTGGACAGTGTTGATGTATGGCTTCTCCTTTACATTGTAAAGTCTTAACTTGCATCTGTGGATGCAGCGGCAAATGGAGTTGGCTAACAAAGGTTTACTAAAGTTATCTCAAGTCCATGTTCATGATATCCATTACAGATGAATGATGTTTTTTAAGACAGTGATGTCTGAGGGATCAGAGATCATGCGTATTCAGAAATGGTTTTCATCTTGCCCTTTACGCACCGAGATTTGACCAGATTCCTTGAATCTTTTAACTATATTGTTCACTGTAGTTTGTGCACTGTATATTGTGAAATGCCCAAAATCCTTAAAATTTGTCTTTGGGGAACATTGTTCTCAAAGTGCTGGATTATTTGCTGAAGCATCTATTGGCAAATTGACAAGTCTCGAATGATCCTTGCTCTTGAAGTACTAGGCTGTTTTTGGAGGCTCCTTATATACTATGACATGATTGCCCCACCTGTTTAACATCTCCTGTTTCACACTGTCTTGTTATTTAAACTCATCAAACTATTATTAGTCTTAAATTGCCCCTGTCTCAACTGTTTTGGAACATGTTGCAATCATCTGATTTGAAATTACTGTAAATTTAAAAAACAAACAAACAATGAAATTCACAAGGTAAAACATCATATAATGTGTAGTTGTGGTGCTTTCAATATAGCACAGGGTGAATATAATTTACAAATCACTCCTTGTTGTTTTTATTAGCATTTTTCATACTGTCCAAACCTTTTTGGAATTGGGGTTATACCTGCAAGGGCTCTTGGCATATCATAATGTTCCTTGGTAGCTGCTACATGTAAATGTTCTTGGAAAGTGTTAAGTCTGACATTGTTTTTTTTTTTTAAGAGATTTGTCCTATTATTAGTGTTGTTTACTAAGGCAAGCATTACTATCAATAGTGCTGATACTTAGAACAAACCCCTAATCCTAAATATTTAAGGACTCTTTTGACTTTTGGGTCAAAAGTCCACCCAGAACACCCTAGCATTGTGGTGGTGATAATTTTTTTTAACATTTTTTATAATCAATCAAATATATTTTTTTCTTCTTGGTAAAAAGTACCAAAATACTGACTGTAAAGAATGTGATGAGATTCAATATTGGTGAGCTAAGGCAATTATTAGCCATTTTTGCACTGACCTTCAAACCCAAAACATTAGTAACAGGGTTGACATAAAATGTGTTATGAAAGAGACATGTCATGGGTTATCATTTGATAAGTTATACTGCAAGAATTTATTCAGTTATCTATGAAAACTACGAGTGAATTACAAACTGACTGTGACGGGGTTGAATATTGTACTGCTTTAGGGTTAGGTTTAGGATTAGTAATGAAAAATAACTATTGGTACTTTGCCAGCATGTAACCACATATTTAGGATTGGGGGTTTAAGAATTGGCCATTTTAAAGCCCATATTTGTTGAACAGTCATATGAATATGTAGCAGTCATTTTATAGAATATGCTCTTAATCATTAAGATCAATCATTATTGGGAAACGAGACCCAGAGCAGATTCCGCTACACCTCTAGCAAGCCGTGGCACCCAGTTTCGGAACCACTGCTGTAGAAACCACTGTGCGAATCACCTTAGAGTTTCCCTAACTCTTGCATTGTAACTTAATTAGGCCAACAGACTTTAAGTAACACATAAACATTTGCTCTTATGTAAAGGGCAATCCATTATCATCATGAAACTAGTCCCAGATCTGTTTCTGGAACTTTAGAGCTATATTCAGAGTGGATTAATAGTGTACTGAATACTGCATTATGCGCAGTATAATCAGCATGATCACATGGTAAATTGGCATTTTGCTTCTGAAAGTTCATGTACCCTGAAATCAATCCCATTCAGCCAAATTACAGACAAGCACGTCAGTCATTTTTGCATCAATTCAAGCGTGAACACATTTCCCTCTAGCACAACCTCAATTCGTTCTCCACTGTTGGTTAGGTTTAGAGTTGGGGTTTAGGTTAGGGAGTAGAGTTAATAAAATATACATTCCTCTTGACTGTATTACATCGTTTTCAACTAAAACTACAACTTGCTTTTGGCACCCCTCTGTGGATATTTCACCTAGAAACTGGAGCCCACATGTGCTCAAAGTTAAACAACACTTCCAGCTTTGGCCAACAACACTTCCAGCTTTTATTAAATAGTATGTGGAACTGTACACCTTACCCTTGCCTGTGAAAAATAAAGTGATTTCTTTTTTTTTTTTATAAAACAAGGAGTGCAGGTACCTTTGATAATTCATTTTTTTTATGATTTCTGCACCTGAAGTAATCACCTGGTAGAGTGGAGTGATCCTATTACTTTATTTTAAATTTGTGCAAAAATGTCTTAATTTTTGGCAGTCTGATCAAATTATGAGCCAAGAAGCAGATGTAAAAAATGTCAGCAGATAAATCAAAATCATCACACTGGAAATGGAAGGTCGAGCACACTGCATTGTAGGATCTCGCGCAGTGTGCTCTGTCGTATAGTGCACATTTTGACAAGTGTAAACAGGTATTCTGTGCATAGAGAAAGACTCTGTAGCCTGTAGGAAAGTAGGAGAAAATTTAAGAGTGAGATGGCTATCCTGAACATAACCTCACATAAGCAGGTATGTATGACAGTCATATGATGTTTATAAACACATAAAATGTATAAACAGACATCTTGTTAATCTTGCAAATATGTTAATGATTTTGTCTATTGTCTACATTCTATGCATATAAAATAAACAAAATGATTTTTTTTTTTTTTAAAGAGATTATACAGGGATTGAGTCGTTCTAAATAGACTGACTGCTCTAAGGGAAACATGCAACAACAACAAAAAACAAAACAAATCTGAGGACACACTAGGAATATGAGAAGAAGAAAAAAAATAACAAGAGATGAGCATTATAAGGAAGGTAACGTGCACAGATGGATTTGTTTTTACAGGATGGACAGTTATAAAATTAAATGAAAAAATTCAATTGCCCATTTTAAACCTCTAAGCAGCTTATGGAAATCTCATTTTGTCTTGGCTTTTTCTTCTCGCTCTATACAGTAGTAAGCTGTGAAGTTATGATGTGACGCAATAAAAAAATCCTGCAACGTTCAAGCCGTGGATTAACAGACACTTGATGTGAAAACAGCCTGTTTTTCTGTTCTTCCTAGATGTTGTAGTGGAAAACAAATCCACACATACTGTTTACTGTTTCTTTAGCAAGTTCAGCTTACTGAGGGTTTTCTCAAGAGAACTGGTGTATATTTTTATGTTTACTCTTTGAACATTCCCTATAATTGTATTGCTGAAGGAAAACAAGTATGACAAATTATCGTGTAGAATTATTGGATATTGTTTATAAAGTGTCACATGGAGTGCTATACATAGAAGAGTGATGCAATAAGACACTTTAAAGATACAGATTTTAGCTGGAGATACTGGCCACGCACACACACACACACACACACACACACACACACACACACACACACACACACACACACGCACACACACGCACGCACACACACACACATGCACACACACACAGTCATTATATGGTAAGTATTACTAACTACATCAAAGCAATTCCACATTTCATAAATAAAAATAATAAAATGGAGATGTTTTAATAATTTATTTTAATATTATTTTAAAATTATATAATTTTGATATTATTGTATTGTGGTATCAATATATTCTTTAATATAAAATTGTCCGGCCACAATCAAACACTTGGAGAACATTGACAACTAGATTGAAAAGTTTGTGAACAAACTTTAGGTTGGTTTGAAAATGCCAAGTCTGAAACTGTATTGATAGATAGAACACTTAGCTATGCATTGCTAACATGTTTTAGCCTGTTGCTAGCATGTTTTAGCACTTAGCTAGGCATTGCTAGCATGTTTTAGCATGTTATCTTTACAGCATAAGTTGGAACAGCCTGAAGGATGTAGCTTGAATCCTCTAATTGGGAAAATTGGGCCTGTTTGGAAGTCTGCTACGGGAATACCATAGTTCCGATCAGTTAGAAAAGATACAGCGCACTTCTCCTTATCAGTTTGAAGGTCTGTGTAAAATTTGGTGGATGTAGCTTGAAAGCTCTAGGAGTTACAATTAGAAAATATTGGTCTCAGAAGAATAATAATAAGCTTAAATAGCAGATCATTTGGTTGGCTTTTTCAAGCTAACCTAATAATTAAACAAATTTACAGTTTGACAGTTTTACTTGATTGTCTAAGCAAGTCAATTAAAATAAAATATATTTATTCTTTTATTTATACAAATATTAATTAAACATCAATTTATATCAATTTATAAAAATATATTTAATAAACAATAATATATATATATATATATATAATATATTTTTTACTCATTGTCTTGCTTTTTTAAAATAATTTATTGTATTTATTATTCCTTAATACATTTTTTTTAAATATATTAATTTATACAAATATATTTAATAAACATTAATATATATTTGCTGATGGCAATATAGCCATACAAGCTAGAACCGCCACTGGGTTTTACAGATTGTGAAAATGTCAAGCAGTGTGTCACGTTTATGGTGTCTGTGCTGTTACTAATTTACAATACAAAGTAAATTTTTCATGAAAAACAATGTTGTTAAAGAATAATGGTAAAACACTGCATGATGTAGTTCCATTCCATTTGAGCACTACTGAATGCAGTGTCTGACGTCCTGTAATCTATCAAAAGTGGCATAAATTAAATCTATTGCCGAAAGATCAATGCAAATCCCCCAAAACATACTGTCTCTTGACTCTCGCTTTATTAAATGACAAAAGTCCAGGAAGACCTGCACTGTCGCAGGATCATTAAATAATGATCCTTTAAGCCCAAGCTGTTGACATATTTAATGTTTGCCCTGCATTTTCAGCCATGATTTTCTTAAATGGAGGATATTAAGAGAACAAGTCTTTCCAAAATCCTGCTGTGCTGAAAGAACACATGATTTGATTCCTCATAAGATTTATCATTCATTAAATAAAGAGTTCCTTAAAGCTGTGCTATCCAGTTGACCACTTTGACTGATAGGGTACAAGAGCAGATTATCAGCAAATGTACAATAATTATGTCCTTATGATGTTGGTGGAAAGGGGGTGATTTGGGGTCAAATGGCCCGTGTCAGAAGATGCTCCACGCTGAAACAATAGGACTGCAGGCAAGCCACGTGCCACAACAGATTGAAACCGAGTTATGGGGCAACATGATTTCTCAAAGTGAAAGAACATTTCTTTAGAACAGTGTCTGACATTATAAAGCATTAGAGAATGAGCCTGCCCCACTCGAGCAGTGTTTATGAGATCATTTGAGCATGTTTTGATTATTGTTTATCTATATGATGTCATAGAACCTCAGTCCTGGTTCTAGATTAAAATCTCTTAGAGGGGCTTCTGAGTTTATTGGGGGTGCTAGTAGGCAAAGTGAAGATACAATAAAGCTCAAACGTTATATAATTAAGGGTGCCTTGATGTCTGTTTCCGTTGAACCGGGCCAGCAGAACTTCAAGAGTGTCAGTGTGAGTGCTCATGCAGATGTAAACTGTGTATATGATGGCTCATCCATGAGGGGGAGCTGTGTGTATAATCTTTACATACTACATACCTGTATATACTGTAGAAAGGTCTATAGCCTATGGACTTTGCTGGTTCATTTACAATTTTATACACTTGACGCATATGCAAAAAAAGACAAAAAGAAAATGTAAACGAACAAAGAAATAAGTAAATTTAAGCACATATTGCTTCAACAAACACTGGGCAATTTTAAAAATGTATATCTTCAGTCAGCGCATATGATGTTCTTTCATCTGGGAACAGGAGAGTGGTGTCGCTTTGTCCTGCAGGGATGCCGTCGAGTCATCACCCCCCCCAAAAAAAAAAAAAAAATCCCCATGCTCCCCTGACTCTTATTTACTGTTTTGAGAGTGCTGTCTCAGAGACTGTAGGGAGTAGCAACATTTTGTGTTTTTGAAAAAAAAAATCACTTTCCCGAACCTTTAAGGTTGAATTGATTCTGATCTTGTAACAGTTACTGTCACCTCATCGTGGCGCTCCTGCACTGCTTGATCTTACAGCTGCACAGGGGGGTAAAAGTAATTAATTACAAACACTCTCTTACTGTAATTAAGTATATTTTGTCAAGGAATTGTTCTTTATTACTAATTAATTGTTAATTTACTAATTAATTGTATTTATTTATCACACATATACAGTGAAATTCTTTTTTTTCACATATCCCAGTTAAGCTGGGGTCAGAGTGCAGGGTCAGCCATGATACAGCACCCCTGGAGCAGATTAGGTCAAGGGCCCAACAGTGGCATCTTGGCAGTACTGGGGCTTGAACCCCTGACTTTCTGATCAATAACCCAGAGCCTTAACTGCTGAGCCACCACTGCCCAAGTGGTGGGCAGCGGTGTTAAGTTACATGAGTACATTTTAAGTGCTGTAACTGTACGTTTCCTGCGCTGTTTCCCTATGACTGTGTTAATCTCTGTCAACATGATTGGCTTGGGGATAATCAGTTTTGTGACTCCTGTTAAATCAAATTGTGCATAGAAAACTTAAATGGCAGCAATAGACCTGGCACCAACAGCTATGGGGGGGGTGGGAGTAATGTGTGAAGGATGCCTCAAGCAGCTGTACAACACCTGGTTGGTCGCACCTGAAAGGGGTTTTGGCAATGAAGAGGAAGAAGGGCAATTGTGTGATCGTGTCATTTTGGGCATTCAAGAATTCTTAATCTCTAATTAAAAGAATTACATTTAAAGAAACATATAGAGAAAAACTTCAGATTTCTGTTTTCTAGATTATGTGTATCTGTAATGTAGGCTGTAAATTAGCAATCACTGATAATATTGGGCTGATGTGTGAGATAGGCAATGTTAGCATTAGCGATCTGTATTATGGAACTGTGATGTAATTAGCGTTAGCTCTCTATCTCTGCCCATATCAACACATTAGGTGAGGTTAAACACTTTGTACATAGTGTCACATATTCATTTGTGACAATTAATTAAGTGCTCAGCTGCAGAGCGTCACATATTTGTGTCTTTAGAATTGACAGTGAAATCACAAGCTGCCAGATTTTAAATCTGCTTTCTTGCTGAGCTGCTGACACAATAGCGCCATATTCGATTATTAACAGGAATGAAAACGAGGCTGTGAGGGATCGTCTCTTCAATGACATGCACTGTAGCTATAATGCTGTCAAAACAGATCACATCTCATTTTCCACAACTCATGTTGTCTGGAGTTTTTTTGTCTACTGAAATTTCTTGGAAAGATATTTTTTTTTTTTCAAGTTTTCATCAGCAGAACGATCCAAAACACTTTAAACTGCAGTACAGCCCATTGAAGAAATTGGCAAGTCTCCCTCACAGCCTTGTTGTCATACCCATTAAAAATCAAAGATGGCACTAGCATGAATAAGGTCTTTCTGCATGTATACTAGAGTCCACTTTTGGATTTAGACCAGTGACTACTTCCTGATTGCTGTTCAATCCGGTTTTCATGCTGACTGAGCCAGAGCGGATACATGGGTGATATCTATACCCCATCTAGTGTGCGGGACATGACATGCCATCTGACAGTCTTTTCTGCTTTTTTTAAATGGTTTTTGCATTCTTTTGAACATATTGTTTTATGTGCAACTAAAACTCGCTCTGAGGCCATTAAGGGAAATTAAGACCCCATACAAATAAACTGATTTTAATGTTTTTTTTTTCTCCATATATTGCAATTTAAAACAGTGATTAGTGTATCAAAATAACTTTTTCATCTTTCATCTCTCATGTCTCCTAGTTATTTTTCAGCAAGCAGATACATGTAGTATTATCATAGATCAAGTGATAAGACTGTTACTTAAATCTGAAATCTTTTTTTTTTTTTCATGGGGTAACCTCCTCATGGTCACGATTAGGGGTTCTCGCTCTCAATGAGGTGCGTGGTAAGTTTTTACAGAGAAAACATCCATCCATCCAAATTAAATTGAATAAATGCATATTGAAAAGAAAGAGCTCTAAATGACAGAGGTGCAAAAAAGGCCTTTGTGTTCATAAAGTTTACAGTCAAAAATAAAACTGTTGAAGGATACCTATATTTTTCATTCTCTCTGACAAACAGCCATAAAAGGGAATGTGAATTACAATAAATATGCTACATTTTGAAATCGCAGCTTACAGTGTTTATTAAAAAGGGGGTATAGTGGGGGCCTGGGTAGCTCAGCGAGCACTGACGCTGACTACCACTCCTGGAGTCGCGAGCTCGAATCCAGGGTGTGCTGAATGACTCCAGCCGGGTCTCCTAAGCAACCAAATTGGCCCAGTTGCTAGGGAGGGTAGAGTCACATGGGTTAACCTCCTCGTGGTCATGATTAGGGGTTCTCGCTCTCAATAAGGCGCATGGTAAGTTGTGCGTGTCTTGCGGAGAGTAACATGAGCCTCCACATGCTGTGAGTCTCTGCTGTGTCATGCACAACGAGCCACGTAATAAAATGCGTGGATTGACTGAGGTGAGTAACCGCGCCACCACGAGGACCTACTAAGTAGTGGGAATTGGGCATTCCAAATTGGGAGAAAAGGGGATAAAAAGGGGGTATAGCATTCACAACTCAATACACACTACTCTTTAGTACTTTTAAATGAGCTATCTTTTTTCCTACTTGAGTAGTTTTTTTTAGCACAAGTCCTTTTACTCTACTCGCACTACATTTTGAGGGAAGTAACAATACTTTTGCATGAGTATGATTTTTCAGTACTCTTTCCACCCCTGTTGCTGCATTTACTGTATAGATCCAATTATTTAAGCCAAGTATTACATCCATAAAATAAGAAGTGTACTAAAAGCGTTAGTATGTTGTTTTGTAATGCTGACATGTTCTATTACGCAACACACATGCACGCTCGCACACACACACACACAACAAAACTTATATTAAACTATTTCAGAAATGCAATAACCAAATCCTAAACTTGGAAAAATTCAAAAACTTTCAAAGCTTTTCTAATTAATGCAAAAACATTTATTTTATTATGTTATTTATCATTGATATTTTATCATTGCTATCCTCTCTATATCTCTATATTATGAATTTACTCCTTTTACTCCTTTACACATTCTTGTACAAATGCAAATAAAGTTTGATGGGTAACATTTGGCAATAAGGTTGTATTCATTAGCATTAGTTAACTAAATTAGTTATGATAAACTAACAATGAGCAATGCTTTTACAGAATTTATTAATCTTGAGTAATCTTCATTTCAACACGTACAAATGCACTTTTAAAATGAAAACTTGTACATTTTATATTTATATTAGTTAAAGCATTATAAACTAACAAAGAGCAATAGCATTTTTTCAGGTGAATAAATTCTGTTAAAAATATTTTTGTTCATGATACCTAATGCATTTACTAATGTTATCAAATTCAACTTTCTTATGTTACCCTTTGGTTTTGTAAGAAACTATTGTATAGATCTAAAGCGCCCTCTAGTGTAAAATATACTAACATACAAAACTGAGTAAGAAAGTAAAAATAAATAAATAAATAAATAAATAAATAAATAAGCAAGGAGAAAGTGCCCAGACACTACACTGCACCCACAACAGTTTGTTAGCACACCCACACACTCTCTCTCTCTCTCTCTCTCTCACACACACACACACACACACACACACCAGCACTGTCCAACATCCATCACAGAGACAAAGATGTGTGTTATTCCCCTGAATTCCACAGAGCTGGAAAACTCAAACATGTGACAACTCAAGCAAATTAATCACCCAAGTAGAATCCACAGGCTCTGCATATAAACCACTGATATTCTGCTGTCAAAGCCAACATTATGAAGGAAATAGATGTTAAATTTCAACCCCCTGACCACACACAAGAAAGAAAATTAAGTACATATGGAGGAAAAAAGATGATACTGATAATACTCTTAAACTGAAGTTCTGTCTCCAGAAATATTAAAACGGCATGCTACTTTGGACCATTTTTGGACTAACACATCCACCAACAACCCTCCAGTAATGCATTAGAAGTATATACTGTAAAACCTCATTGTCCCAATTCAAAAGCCAGTCCATATGGGTCATTCTTAGGAAAATGTGCCATTTGTGACCAATTTGTGTCTCTATGACTTATTACTGATATAATAAACAGCATACTGAACTGTCACATTGTTTGATAGATTTAACTCTGATTAGTGTGTGACAAACAACAACAACAAAAAAAAAAAAACATGAATCAGCTAATTTGCATGTTCCCCTGCATCACTGATAAATTTTTATGGTTTATATAATAATAATACAAAAAATAACTGTAAATAATGTGAGGTGGTACAGTGATATTTGCTTGTTACATCTGTTACTAGCCATTTTTGCACTGACTTTCAACCTTGTAACATTCATCCCCAAAACATTTTGAATGTTCCAGGGTTGGGACTGAAAGAGAATTGTTATGGATTTCTCTTTTCTGATTATAATGCAATTTATTACAAGGCACACAAACTTATTGTGACACAGTTGAAATAATGTAAATAACTATTGGTTCATTAGTAAAATCTATTTAATTTCATTACATAATATTGACTGGAGAGAGTACATTTAACTTCAATATTTCAGAAACTTTAACTTACAAATCTGACGTACATGGTATTTAAATAAGCTTAGTAAAATTTTAATGAACATTATTAGAACATTCCATATTTTGAAGTTGCATTATTAACACTTTAAATAATGTACCACATAACATTCATGCATGATATGTACTCTGTTACAACATCACCTTGCATTACTGACAACAGCATCACAGTATGGAGCTGCAAATGCAGACCTCAACACTTGGTGTAAAAAACACCATAATTGCAACAATTAACAGATTTTTTTTTTAATTTTTATTATTGATTATGAACGGTTAAGTTTTAGTAGAAAATGAACTTCAGCCTTAACACAAGAAGTTACCAAATAAATAAACTTGCAAACAGTGATTATTTATTGATTGATTATTCAGTGATTGATTATTAATTATTGTTAATTACTCTTAATTATTGTTCCCCAGTGCATAGTGGGAACAACAGCTTAGAAAAGTTAAATAAAATGTACAAATTTTCTTTACCAGTGAAATTTACTCAAATTAGCGAATAAATATGACAAGGTTTTCTACTTTAGGATTGATACTTGATTATGCATTTTAAAAATAACAAATAATCATAAATAATATTTACTTATAAGCTAGAGCATTAATTTTGTACATGTTTGGATTAAAAACAAAGGCAAAATGTACTTAATATTTTCAACTTATTCAATAAAGTACAACATTTTTGTGCTACATTTACCTCACCACAAAATCTTTTTTGTTGTTGTTTTTTTTTTTCAGTGCAGCTTTGGGAACAAGGTGAGGAAATATGATTTCTTGACAGTTCAGCAGTAAAATGTTAAAATGTAATGATGAAAATTGTTTTAATAAATAAATAAACAAACTGGCATTAGTGGACTTGCATTAGCATGGTTCAGGTCCTATTTATCAGACTGCTATCACTTTTTATGTGTAAACGAGGAATTGTCAAATCAAACCAAAGTTAAGTATGGAGAGCCACAGGGTTCAGTGTTAGGGCCACTGCTTTTCTACTTATACATGCTTCCCCTGAGAGCTATTATCAGGAATCATATAATAAGATTCCACTTATGCCACTGATACCCACCTTTTTTTTTTTTTTTTTTTTCACCCAATTTGGAATGCCCAATTCCCAATGCGTTTTTAAGTCCTTGTGGTTGCGTAGTGATTTGTCTCAATCTGGGTAGCGGAGGATGAATCCCAGCTGCCTCCGTGTCTGAGACTTATCACATGGCTTGTTGAGTGCGTTGCCATGGAGACATAGCGCATGTGTAGGCTTCACGCCATCCACCACGGCATCTACACTCAACTCACCACGCACCCCACCGAGAACAAACCACATTATTGCGACCATGAGGAGGTTACCCCATGTGACTCTACCCTCCCTAGCAACTGGGCCAATTTGGTTGCTTAGGAGGCCTGGCTGGAGTCATTCAGCATGCCCTGGGATTCGAACTAGCGAACACCAGGGGTGGTAGCCAGCAAATTTTACCACTGAGCTACCCAGGCCCCAATGATACCCAACTTTATATTTCTTCTAAACCCAGTGAAAATTCACAATTCTCCAAATTAGCAGTTATCAATGAAATCAAAGATTGGATGGCCAGAAATTTCCTTCTACTCAATTCCGACAAAACAGAGGTACTAATTATTGGACAAAAACCTTTAAAAATAAGCCACTAAAATATAATTTGTCTCTCGATGGATGTACTGTTACATCATCTTCAACAGCGAAGAACTTAGGTGTTATATTTGATACCAATCTGTCCTTTGAAAATCAAATTTCCAATATTTGTAAGCATTCTTCCACCTCAGAAATATTGCTAAGTTATGACACATGCTCTCTGTTGCTGATGCCGAAAAACTAATTAATGCGTTTATGACCTCAACACTAGATTATTGTAATGCATTACTGGGAGGATGTCCAGCAAGTTCAATAAATAAACTTCAATTGGTTCAAAATGCAGCAGCCAGAGTGCTGACGAGAACCAAGAAATATGATCATATTAGCCCCATTTTATTGTCGTTACAGCGTACCTGTTAAATTTCGTATTAATTTTAAAATAATGTTAACTATATACAAAGCTTTGAATGGTCTAGCTCCACAGTACTTAAGTGACCTTCTACCATGCTATATTCCATCACGTTCATTACGATCGCAAAATTCTGGCATGTTAATAGTTCCTAGAATATCAAAATCCACAAAAGGAGGTAGATCCTTTTCCTATTTGGCTCCTAAACTATTGAAGAGTCTCTCTAACATTGTTCGGGATGTAGATACACTCACTCAGTTTAAGTCGAGACTAAAGACTCATCTATTTAGCCAGGCATACACCTAATTTATCCATCAACTCACAATTAGGCTTTTTCAGCTTGCTCACAGGGGTTCTAAATACAATTATTATTTAATTATTTAATTTTTATACACAATTTACAATCATATTTAATCAAACTACACAACGATGACTCTAACACATTATAAATATATTATTTTCTGTAAAGCTGCTTTGAAACGATGTGTGTTGTGAAAAGCGCTATACAAATAAAAATGACTTGACTTGACTTAAACCTAGAACATACTGTTGAGATCACAGTCAAATCTCTTCTGATTCCAAAACACTCTTGGACTGACAGTGGTGGACAAAGTACAAGTTGAGTAAAAGTACAAAATTAAATTACTCCTTTAAAATTTCACCTTGAGTAAAAGTACAAAAGTACTTGCTTTCAGATGTCCTTAAGTATCAAAAGTAAAAAGTTCTGATCCACTAATACAGAGTTCATACTTTCAAGCATTTTCAAGGTACGTTAATCATCTTTTTCAACCACCTCGAAGCTTTAAATATTATCCAATTTTACAGTTTTTTTTTTCAATCGCTAACAAGCATTGGTCAATACTGAAGCCACTTTTCCAAAACTCTTCATACAGTCTGCATTACCAACATGCATCTTGGCCAAACAGTTAATCTCACCTCCAAAACTCACTCAAACCACCAAAACACTACATACATGTCCAAAATAAACTCGTTTGACTGTAACACTGGCAACAATTCTCACTCAAAAAGCATCCATTGTCACACAGAACACACTGACCTAAAAAACACTAACAACAGAGAGCATTACATAAATTATGAATTTTTAGGAAGGGGGAGTATGTAGGCAGGAACAGTACTGACATCCTGGGATGTGCAGTAAACCAGTCTGTGACTGCAGCAGAGTGGTGGAATGCCACATTATCCCACAAAACAACAAAGGTAGGGGAGTTTCTTGCCCCTCTCTTCTCTGCTGGCACAAGTCGATTATGCAGGTCATCCAGAAAAGAAATTAACCTCTCTGTATTGTAGGGGCCAATGAGTGATTTGTGAAACAGCAAACCATCACTGGACTGTGCTGCACACATTGTGATGTTAGCTCCTTTCTGGCCTGGAACATCCATGGTTGCTCTCTGTCCAATCACATTTCTTCCCCTGCTGCGTGTTTTTGCCAGATTGAATCCAGCTTCATTCACAAAGATGAATGTATGTGCAATTTGCCTGGATTCCATCTCCATTACATTCTAAAATACAATAAATCCACATCCACAGATCTGTGGATGATGCAGTCATCATGGGATTGCATAATTTCCTGCAACATCTGGACTGACCAGGGACATATGCAAGGATCCTTTTTGTGGACTTCACTTCGGCTTTCAACACCAACATCCCAGCTCTGCAATGGAATAAATTAACCCAGCTCTCTGTTCCCATGTCTATCTGTCAGTGGATCACCAGCTTTCTGATGGACAGGCAGCAGCTAGTGAGACTGGGGAAATTCACTTCCAGCACATGTACGATCAGCACTGGTGCCCCCCAGGGATGTGTGCTCTCCCCACTACTCTTCTCCCTGTATATCAATGACTGCACTGCCAAGGACCCCTCTGTTAAACTGCTGAAGTTTGCAGACGACACTACTCTCATTGGCCTCATCCAAGATGACAATGAGTTTGCGTACAGAAGAGAGGTTGAACGGCTGGCTCACTGGTGCAGTCATAAGCTGAACATGCTCAAAACTGTGGAGATGATTGTGGACTTTAGGAGGAACACCCCAACATTGACCCCACTCACTATTCTAAACAGCGCTGTGGCAGCAGTGGAGTCATTCAGGTTCCTGGGCTCTACCATCTCACAGGACCTGAAGTGGGAGACCCACATTAACTCCACTGTGAAAAAGACCCAGCAGAAGTTGTACTTCCTTCGCCAGTTGAGGAAGTTCAACCTTCCACAGGTGCTCCTGATCCAGTTCTACTCAGCAGTCATTGAGTCTTTCCTCTGCACTTCAGTAACTGTCTGGTTTGGTTCAGCTATGAAATCGGACATCAGAAGACTACAAAGGATAGTTCGGACTGCTGAGCGGATTTATGGTTGCCCCCTGCCCTCCCTTCAAGAACTGTACGCTTCCTGAGTGAGGAAAGGGCTGGAAAAATCACTCTGGACCCCACTCACCCTGCCCACTACCTTTTTGAACAGTTGCCTTCTGGCCGGCGCTACAGAGCTCTGAGCACCAGAACCGTCAGGCACAAGAACAGTTCCCTATCTGTCACTTACTCGATGTTGTGTCGATGTAGTGGCACTAGGGGTTGCTCTTGGGAGCCCCAAACACCTCTGATCTTTGAGAAAAGGCCAATGGGAATTGGTGAGTGGAATTTGCATGCCACTCCCCTGGACATACGGGTATAAAAGGAGCTGGCTCGCAACCACTCATTCAGATTTTTTCTTCGGAGCCATGAGCAGCGAGTTCCACTGCCGTTCCATTCACCTCACAGCAAGAAGCGTATGCTGTTGTATATACAGCGCAATTCAGCAGATTTCTCCCCCTGCACAATTGTTACAGAGTATGCCCCTGGGCGCTTCGACAGCTAAAGGAGTATATATTCTTGCAGAAAAGAGTATGTTTTTTTCTTCTAAAAGAGTGCGCACTGACGGAGAGCATCTTTTTAAAGATGCCTTTCCATTTGTGTGTAGTTCCTGGATGCGGTCGCTATCTCTCCGCCTCTGACGGCCACGAGCGCTGTCTCAAGTGTCTGGGCCGTAGTCATGTTGAGGCGACATTCATGGATGGTTCGTGTTCTCACTGCGAGAACATGACCATGGCAAGTTGCGGTCGCGGCTTTCCTTATTTCGGGGGAAAGCCACTCCAGCCGCTCCCCTCCCCGGACCTTCTACCTACGGGTATGAGGCCGGGTCAGTTAGCGCGGGGGGCGATTTGGGGACCTCAATGGGAGTGGTTCTGCAGGGTAATCCCCATGGACCTCCCATTCCCTCTCATTTACCCCGGTCGATTTCTGGGATGAAACAGGCAGCTTGCCTCTCTTTTGGAGCTCGTGAGCAGGATGAGCTCTCGATCACAGCATTGGAGAGCGGGATGGCATAGTCATACACTGAGGACTCGACTGGGCTCCCACCTTCGTGTGTGGCTGCCTAGTCTGAGGCTGATGCGGAGCTGACCACCATGCTTGCCCGGGCCGCCGCAAGCATCAGGCTGGAGTGGAAACCTCAACCATGCCCTGAGCTCTCGCGGCTTGACAATTGGTTCCTGGGTTCGGAGCGCCGCTCATGGCCATGCCCTGCCCCGGTCCCATTCTTCCTGGAGGTGTACGAAGAGCTCACAAAGTCGTGGCGGGCACCTTTTACTGCCTGGACCCGATTTCTGGGCTCGCCGCTCTCACTACCCTCGACGGTGTGGCGGCCAGAGGGTACACAGAGATTCCTCAGGAGGATAAGGCGGTTGCAGTGCACTTGTGCCCGCAAAATGCTGCCACCTGGTGGAATCGCCCAAGACTCCTGTCCAGGGCCTGTAAGTCTACGTCATCTCTGGCAGCCAAAGCTTACAGTGCTGCTGGACAGGCCGCCTCCGCTCTGCATGCCATGGCTCTCCTGTAAGTACACCAGGCCAAGGCATTGAAAGAGCTTCACATGGGTATTCCTGACCCTGAAGGCGATGTCCACCTTGGTGGTCCAGGAGTGCCACCTTTGGCTGAATCTGGTCGAGATGAGGGATGCCGATAAGGTCCGCTTCCTCAATTCTCCCATCTCCCAGATCAGACTATTCGGCGACACCATTGAGGAATTCACCCAGCAGTTCTCAGCGGTGAAGAAGCAGACGGAGGCAATTCAACACATCCTGCCCCGGCGCGGTTCAAGGTCACCGCCGAAGGCATCCCCGTGTGACTGCATCTCAGGCAGCTCCACCCCAGACCGAGCTGACTGCACAGCCCTGAAATAGAGCCCCTCGCAGGAAGCTGACGCTCCCCATCTCACGGTCTGGTGCTAAGAGCCCCAGCAAGGCCCCCAAGCGCCCCTGAGACAGAGGACCCAGGGAAGAAGAGGCCTGCTGGAACCCCAGAGCTGGTATCCAGACCGCTCCCTTTTGTTTTATTTTTGCCACACGGCCAAGGGGCTGCGGTACCCACATTCTCAAAGAAAGAGCAGTTTCCTCACTCCCTGGGTCATACAGCTGGTGTTTACGGCCGTTGTTGTCACGAGGGCACTCAGCCCCCCTCACCCGTCGCTGACCAGTCCTATGCTGGGTTTACGGAGCAAGGTAAGTGCTTTGATGTTTCCATCCGCACAGCCACGAGCTCAGGATGCAAGGTTTCTCGACGTGGCGGTTCCTGCTCCTCCCCACCACAAGGCCCCACCCACAGGTACGTCAAACGTGGTCGACCCCTTGGTGCCCCTCGCGCGGAGTTTGAGGGCGTGGCTAGCACTCAGTGAGGGCCGAGAACGCCGCTGCCCTCCGTGTGTAGATCGTGACCCTTCTGCAGAAGGACGCGATAGAGCCGGTCCCTCCAGCCGAGATGAGGAAGGGGTTTTACAGCCCCTACTTCATCGTGCCAAAGAAAGGCAGTGGGTTTCGGCCAATCTTGGACCTGCAAGTACTGAACCGGGCCCTGCACAGACTCCTGTTCATGATTCTGACTCAGAAACGCATTCTGTCATGTGTTCAGCATCAAGATTGGTTCACGGTGGTAGACCTGAAGGACACGTACTTCCATGTCTCGGTTTTACCTCGGCACAGACCCTTCCTGCAGTTCGATTTTGAGGGCCGGCATATCAGTACAAGGTCCTCCCCTTCGGTCTACCCCTGTCACCTCGCATCTTCACAAAAGCCGCAGAGGCAGCCCTTGCCCCGCTAAGGGAAGTGGGCATCTGCATCCTCAATTATCTCGACGACTGGCTGATTCTATCAAGACCTGTTGTGTGCACTCAGGGACCTGGTGCTCAGGCACCTCAGCCGATTGGGGCTGCGGGTCAGCTGGGAAAAGAGCTAGCTCTCCCCGGTTCAGAGCACCTCTTTTCTCAGGATGGAGTTAGACTCGGTCTCCATGATGGCGTGCCTCTCGGATGAGTCGGTGCTGAACTGCCTGAAGTTGTTCAGGTGGAGGACAGCGGTCCCACTGAAATACTTTCAGAGGCTCCTGGGGCATATGGCGTCATCGGCAGCGGTCACGCCGCACGGGTTGATGCATATGAGACCGCTCCAGCACTGGCTTCAGACTCGAGTCCTGAGATGGGCATGGCACCGCGCGTTCAGCCCTTGGACAGACCTTGTATTTTTGCGGGCAGGGGTCCCCTTACAGCAAGTGTCCAGGCATGTCGTGGTTACGACAGACACCTTCAAGTTAGGCTGGGGCACCGTGTGCAACAGGCATGCAGCCGCTGGCTCCTGGACAGGAGCAACTGTTGGCATATCAACTGCCTCAAGTTGCTGGCAGTATTGCTCGCCCTATGGAGGCTTCGGCCTTTGATCCAGGGCAAGCACGTGTTGCTGTAAAGAGTAAAAGATCGATCTTGGGATTTAAGAATCAATATTGTGATTGTTCAAAAGAAGATCGCGATTCATCGGAAAATCTTTTTTTACCCATCCCTGCTGATAAGCAACTAATTTTCTCATAACTTGTGTGCTAGCTAGGGGTCCATTTATCATAGATCATGATGATATAGCCAAAATGAAAACACAAATACATTACAAACATTAATGAACAATAATGCAGAGCTTGAACAAAGGCTGGTGTGGTCATGGACGTGCATAATAGCATAATAGCAACAAACATGTCAATTCAGAGAGATTCAGATAATTTTAATGAATATTACATGCAATGTTGGTGTCAACATTTATGTCAACCTCCATTCAACTATTGACAATTTGCACTGCAGGGGTTTAGCAATCACTTTAACTATATACTATACCTTATACAACTAACAGAACATAGAGTATTTATAGCATACATATGCCAAGAAAATATATCATTACCTCACTTGCTTAGTGATTTTTCCTTTATTTTATTTTTTTATAAATCAATTAACCCAGAAGCATGTCCAAATTCTTTGGCATTTCAATCCTAGTGCTAATGGGCTTTGTTGATCTTATAGAGTTCAAAACGTCTTGATGGACCTAATGTAAAATTGGTGAAATTTAGAAATTGTTGGAGACTTGTCGGTACTTAATGTACCATCTAGTAATATGAGGAGATCAGTGATCGACTGAGGTCGCTGCTGGCCACTGACATCCCGGGTGACCTCAACTGTACAGCGGACGTGCTGTCATGACAGGTGACGCTCAAGGGAGAGTGGATACTCCACCCCCAGGTGGTCCAGCTGATCTGGAGTCAGCTCGGCAAAGCACCGGTAGACCTGTTTGCTTCCCAGGAATCCTTCCACTGCCCGCTCTGGTATTCTCTGACCGAGGCTTCCCTCGGCACAGATGCGCTGGCACACAGCTGGCCCTGGGGGCTGCACAAGTATGCGTTCCCCCCAGTGAGCCTGCTTGCACAGACCCTGTGCAAGGTCAGGGAGGACGAGGAACAATTCATCCTCGTGGCACCATACTAGCCCACCCAGACTTGGTTCTCTGAACTCACGCGCCTCACGACAGCCCCTCCCTGGTGAGTTACCCTGAGGGAGGACCTTCTCTCTCAGGGACATGGCACCATCTGTCACCCGTGCCCAGACCTCTGGGATCTCCACATCTGGCCCCTGGATGGGACGCAGAAGACCTAAGTGGCCTACCACCCATGGTGGTAGACACGATCACTCAGGCTAGGACCCCCTCTACGAGGCGCCTGTATGCCTTGAAGTGGCGTCTGTTCGCTAAGTGGTGTTCTTCCTGACGTGAAGACCCCTAGAGATGCGCAGTCGGATCAGTGCTTTCTTTCCTGCAGGAGAGGCTGGAGGGGCGTCTGTCCCCCTCCACCCTGAAGGTGTATGTAGCCGCTACTTTGGCGCATCACGATGCAGTAGATGGTAAGTATTTGTGGAAGCACGACTTGATCATCAG
The DNA here is from genome assembly GCF_019703515.2 of Myxocyprinus asiaticus. Classification (NCBI taxonomy): domain Eukaryota; kingdom Metazoa; phylum Chordata; class Actinopteri; order Cypriniformes; family Catostomidae; genus Myxocyprinus; species Myxocyprinus asiaticus. The sequence continues at coordinate 2,131,843 of NC_059347.1, forward strand.
GTTCCTGAGAGGCGCTAGGAGGTTGAATCCCTCCAGACCGCGCCTCTTCCCCTCATGGGGCCTCTCTGTAGTCCTTTGGGGTAAACAGGGAGCTCCCTTTGAGCCCTTGGAGTCAGCTGAGCTTAAGGCACTCTCTTTGAAGACTGCCCTCCTGACTGTGCTCAATTCCATCAAAAGGGTAGGGGAACTGCAGGCGTTCTCTGTCAGTGAATCGTGCCTGGAGTTCGGTCCGGGTTACTCTCACGTGATCCTGAGACCCCGACCGGGCTATGTGCCCAAGGTTCCCACGACTCCTTTTAGGGATCAGGTGGTGAACCTGCAAGCACTGCCCCAGGAGGAGGCAGACCCAGCCTTGGCGTTGCTATGTCCAATGCAAGCTTTACGCATCTATTTGGATCGCACGCAGAGCCTTAGAAGCTCCGAGCAGCTCTTTGTTTGCTTTGGTGGACAGCGGAGAGGAAGCGCTGTCTCCAAACAGAGGATCACCCACTGGGGGTAGGAGGTAGGTGCTCCACATGTGCTGGTTCCCTGAAGGTGACCCCATGTGATATCTTCCGTAAAAATGTTTCCCTGAAGGCAAACTGCGTCTTCCTTGGGCAGAGGCCCCTCTGCCCCCGGTCGCCATGCTCTGTAGAAACTCCTCCCCCTTCAGGTAGGACCTACCATGGGACCTCTCCACATGACATATTTCCGACAAGACTCGGTAAGACCATGTGATGAATTCCACTCAAAATACCCCCCCCCCCCTTTTTGTGCGGGGTGTGGTCTCCGCGGTGTCTTCCCCTTGGGAGGGACACCCCCTGACGCAGACACTTATGGCTCCCAGTCAGTTAACAAATTCCACTCTTTTTGGGGAGAAAAGAGAGGGAAAAGAGGCCTCGGCTGGGCTAGCCTGTCCCTATAGTTGGGCAGTCGACTTATTCCTGATGGACAATTCGATGCTCATAAGAGCGTTGGGGGAGGTTACGTGATGGCCTGGTGTGCTGGCTACGAGGCACACAGCAGTCTGCCCATCACACACCGCCAGTTCATGCAACACAGTTCAGCTAGTTGTGGCGTTTTGTTAGTTCTCAGTGGTGTTTACAAATGCAGTCAGAAACAAAATGTTGTTTTTGCAGTTATGATAAGAGTGTCGATTAATTTTATAAAAATGTATGTAATCCATGTTTAAATGCTCACAAAACATGTTACGCAATGTCTTTATTGAATTATTGATTGGAATGACCAGGTGGACAGACATGCCACTGACTCGGAGAGTTCAGATGAAGATTTCATCCGTCCTCTTTACATAAGGTGTTACTACAAAATGTATTTTTTCTTTATGCAGAAATGCTTATCATAATTATGTACATTCATTTACAGTCTCTTTATCTGTTTTATGTTTATTTCCAGGACATGTGGTTTACTGCCAAGATCCTATCTAAAAGAACTAGACGTTATTGGGTGTGATAAGACTGTACTAGATCATGTTCAGATGGAGGATGAATGTACTTCTGAAGAAAAAATTCTCGAACTTCCAAAACATCTCACAGTCATTTGTGAGGAGGACATAATAGGACAACGGGCATTTATAACATATGAACAAAGCCTCAAACAGCTCACCACTTGCCTCCTTCTTCCACTAACAAAATGCATTGAAGATCAATGCTAGGCCTTGTCACCATTCAAGGTCAAGCTCTTTATAAAAGGCACTGGAGTTATCAGATGGGTAAATATGTCAGCATAATAATATTTTGCTGTGATGTACATTTTTAAGACCTATTATTGGTTGTATTGTCACTTACAGTTACTATTATTATATATATATATATATATATATATATATATATATATATATATATATATATATATATATATATATATATATATATATTTTTTTTTTTTTCTTTGTCTTTTGTTTATTTTAGGGTGTGCTGCGAGGATCACATAAACTGGACATGGCAGTCCCAGCCTACCATAAATTATGGCATGTTAGCTGGAGACAACATGATGGCTGTCAATATTTTACTGTCTGGTAATAACTATTACAAGACTTCACTCCTTTTCTGATTTGTGAACATGGGTTTTGTCAAAGCACTTTTTTCAAAATCCAAGACATACTGTGTAGATGCCATTGAATCGTTTTGGAAGGATAGTAGAGCCAGGATAATTGAAAGCCGGACAGACAAAGACATTTTTGTATTCGGTAAGCAAAAAAAATAAAAAAATAAATCTTTCTCATTTATTATTGCTGCACGTTGTAATTGCTCATTATATATTGACATAACAAGTGGTGTGTGCATAGTGCTATTGAAAAGCTTAGAAATATTTGCATATTTTACTGCTGATGGAAGGATGGACAGCCCTGGGCATTGTGCCCAGTACTGCACATACACTGCCACGGAGAATGACTCAAACAGATCATCAGTGTAGTCAATGTGGACAAGAAAGAAACCATGAGGAATTCTGTTAACACCTTTATGACAACCATGGATCTACTACTCTCTGAGATGAAGGTTAAAGAAGTCTGCACTGATGCCCATGTACAGATAGCTGCTGTCATGAGTAAGTTCATGTTCTTTTGAGTTGTTCTGTAGTTTATTATAACTGATGCTTGTTTCCTATAAGTCAGTTTGTGGTCACATGAAGTAATGTGTTTTTCCATTTTACAGACCCAGAGATAGGTAAATACAAGGCCACTGGTGTCAAGCACTCCCTTGATATGTGGCATGGAGCCACAAATCTAGGGAAAAAAATAATGCTGTAAGTGTATAATAATAGTCTTCAATATGTGAATGTATGTGAGCGTGTATAATAGAATGTAGAACCTACTTTGTAAAGTAATATCATTTTCCTTTGTGACCTGTGTTGTTAGGCTGGACAACAGTCAGGACAGTCACTCCTTTTGCAGTGGACAAAAGACGTAGTGAATCACTTCTGGTGGTGATGCAGGAAAGCAGATACATATGAACTACATACGGTCATCTACATACGGTGAAGTTTTGAACAGGTTTAGCAAGTTTTATTAGATGATTCACATTTCTTTCATTCTTCATTCAGAAACTCTGGAGTGGTATTTTACACCACGTTGTTGACGAGCATGAGTGTATAGTCGGCAGATGCGAGCATGACTGTCTAGCTACAGAATGGGCAAAGGCATGGATTGAGCAGGGATCAAAACCTCATCAGGCACTGAGAGACATTGTACTCAACAAGAGGTGGCTAAAAGACGTGCACAAGTACCTTACATTCTGGTGGCTGTATTACAGTTTGCATCATTTGTGCATTTTATCTTTGTGCCATGATTAGAGTAAATGAATGCTCTGCTCTGTACTTTTTTAATAATTTTGACACAATATGCTTTTCACATTACATATTTATGTCTTGCAGATCAACTAGTGAACTGGAGTCTTTCCAAAATCATCTACTGATGTATACAGGAGCGCACATCTCGTTCACTCCTCCAGTGTACAAGGCAAGAACACTACTAGCAGTGCTGGACTACAATTACCACCACAACTGTCCATTAAAGGAGAACAAGGACCATGTGAAAATGTATGCTTACTTTTTTATTTATTTATAACATTCTGTAAAAATATTTATCTTAACCACTTAATAAGTGCACTTCCCAAATTTCTTTCACTGTCTCAGCTACAGAAGGGTTTAGAAAAAGTCCTCACGGAGATGGACCATACATGCTGTCAGAACTCCAAAAACATATGGCTACATTCCAGAGTTGCAGACAACCATTGTAAAAAAGAGACTACAATCAAAACGTTTGCCTCGCAAGAGAACATTAAGACCCAAGAAACCAAGATGATTTGGTGGGTTACCAGACGTCCCTCCTCCTTCAACAGACAGCCTGAGGCAGACGCATGTCAGCAGACAGCTAGGTATTCTAGTAATATGCTTTTGCACTCCCTGTCCTTGAGCATGATACTTGCTTTTATCTAAAAATATTTTTTGTGTGTGTGTTTTTAATGCCAGGAACTGGCCAGCCACAGTGATTGTGTCTCCTTCAGTGTCTCTACCTCTGTTATTCCATTTTGTAATATATTTTATCTAATGTATGTCTTTGCAGAAATACTTTGTGTTGCTTTTACCAAAATAGTTAGAGAAATATAATTTTATTTTTGCATTTTTGTTAAATATATTTATATTCTATATAATGTTTTACATAAAATATTTATTGTATGTTTGTCTTTAATGTCAGTGAAAATTTCACCTTTATTTTTTTCAGAAATGTTTACAGTAAAAGGAAATTAAAATTGCTTAAATCTAAATGTATTGTTATCAAAAATATTTGAGTAAAGTATAAATAGCTAAATATTGTTCCCCTTCTGTCACTCACTTGAAGTTGTGTCGATGTAGTGACACTAGGGGTCGCCCTTGGGGGCCCCAAACACCTCTAATCTTTGAGGAAAGGACAACGAGAATTGGCGAGTGGAATTTGCATGCCACTCCCCCGGACATATGGGTATAAAAGGAGTTGGAAGGCAACCACTCATTCAGATTTTTACTTCGGAGCCAAGCGGTTGTGTGTCAGCGAGCTGAATCCCACTGCCAGTCCATTCACCTAGATAGAAGCGTATGCTGTTGGATATATGGCGCATTCCAGCGGCTTTCTCTCCTTCTGCATGCTTAGTGCAGACTACGCCCCTGGGCTCTCCGACAGAGCTACTAAGAGAGTATATATCTCTGCAATGAGTATATTTGCCTCTATTAGAGCAGCACATTAACATGAATGTCTTTTTAAAGACGCGTCTTTTTAAAGATGCAGTTCCGTCTTTGTGTAATTCCTGGATGCGGTCGTTATCTCTCTGCCTCCAATGGCCACGGGCGCTACCTCACGTGTCTGGGCCGCGCTCACACTGAGGCTGCATTTGTGGATGGTTCATGTTCTCATGCTTGCCTGGGCCACCGCGAGTGTCGGGTTGGACTGGAACTCTCCACCCTCACTTGTTTAAATTGTGTTGTGTTAATTTGATGTTATTGTAAATTGGTATATGTCTCATCACTGTCACGACTGTTATGTTGATTGGAACTGCACCCAAGAATTTCACACACCATTGCACTTGTGTATATGGCTGTGTGACAATAAAGTGATTTGATTTGATTTGATTTGAGCCCTCGCGGCTAGATGACTGGTTCCTGGGCTCGGGGCACCGCTCACAGCGTGCATGAAGAGTTGACGAGGTCCTTGAGGGCACCTTTTTCTGCCCGAACTCGACTTCCCAGCTCGTCCGCTCTCACTACCCTCGACGGCGGGGCGGCCCATGGGTACGCGGAGATCCCTTAGGTGGATAAGGTGCTCCCCTCCAGGGCCTGTAGGACTACGTCGTCTCTGGCGACTAAAGCCTACAGTGCCGCTGGACAGGCTGCCTCTGCCCTGCATGCCATGGCCCTCCTGCAAGTACCCCAGGCCAAGGCACTGAAAGAGCTGCATGTGGGTAGTCCTGATCCCGATGTGATGCAGGAACTGCGCTCGGCGAGTATAAATAAAATGTATAACAACAACATTATGGGAATAGAACATTATAAATGAACAATTTTTAAATGTAAAAAAGGATATAAAACAGTACAGAAGAGAAAACGGTATAGAACATAGAAAATGTTTAACATTATGAATAACAATCTCAACTGCCCTGGAAGGTAGCCCTTGTACTGTCCAACTGGATCGGGGAAGGTGTCTCTAATTTTCCAAACACAGCAACTTGGAATGACCAAGAGCACAATGCTGCCACAAAACAAACTGTCTTAAGGCCACATGCCTACACTGTTTGTTTTCTACACCGGGTTCTTGGCCATCTGCCAGTGCCATCATTTCTGTATTGCCTTGCAAGGCGCAAAACACCTGGGTCGAGTATATATAATGGCATCTATGGTAGCTGACTGACACAGATTTTTTCTGCCATGCCACAGCATTTTCTATTCAGATCAGTTGGCATCTCACGGCAATTAGAGCAGACACACCAGTCCAGTGCAGCTGCCATTACTCTAGCAGGACCTGCCTGTTGCAGTTCGAGGACATCAAACTCCACCCCTGGCATCCTGTCCACCGTTCTCATTAATAAACCTCAGTTTCTTCCAGTGAACTTAACTGCGTAGCAAGTATGTAGTGAACATTACATTTGGGAATTTTTAATTCGTTTTGTGCAAAGCAACTTGACACAGAAATTGTAAAGGAGTTCTCTAATGGTAATAAAACAAACTTTAGAAATGACCTGAAACTACGACATTTTCCAGACATCTGTTTTTAATTATACCAGTCTGTATCTCTAGATAGCTAATATTCATTTTTAGGCAAAGAAATTATGGGCTAATATATAAAAATGTTTAGAAATGACCTAAAACTCTGACTTATTACACTGATACGGTACACAATTTTAATCTGTCTTAAGCATAGCCGTCTGTATCGCTAGATTGCTGACATTCATTTTTAGGCAAAACAATTATGTAATAATAGCATAAAAAAACATAAGAAATTACCTCAAACTCTGACATTCCCCAGATGGAATGATATGTTCCAGAGCTGGTGGGGGCAGCAGACACAATAATGTTGTTTCCACGTCAATAGGTGTCAGTAAAGAGTCTAAGACCACTGTCACTAAGATATAAAGGAAGACGAATAAGAGCCATGCTAACGCTCACATAAAATCACTTAGTGCACCTTTAAGAAATAATAGACAATCTTTCAGGCAGCTAAAGCCGGTAAGGCAGAATTCACCATCAGTAATCATTTACATAATGCTGGTATGGACTTTAAAATTTGCTTATGATCAAAGTATCCCTCCAACTGCCTGACACTTTCCTGAATGTATGTGTGTTTACTTGAGAAGAAGTCTTCATTACCTGGTGACCGGGACGTGATCTCAACTCCCAGATGGTCTCTGATGTAGTCCTGACCTGACATTAAATGATCTTTAATTGCAACTAATCAATTACAACTTTTTTTTCAACCATACAATGCATTTTACACATTTAAATTGTAAAATGACAGCACTATACTAAACACAACAGCAGTGAAGTATGGATAAACTATTGCAACTTGATGTGAATGCAATGGTAAAGTATGATTATTCAAATTATATATCCATATCAAAGCAACGTTTATTAAAAAACAAATATATATATATAGAGAGAGAGAGAGAAAGAGAGAGTTATTTAGTCTATATTGTGTATTGGCTAGTCAGGCACAGAAGATGTTTAAAAAAGACACTGTTGTTTTATATTTCCAGCTTTGGTGCTCAAATGCATTGGGCAATGATATATATGAACGCTAACCCTTGTTTTTTGGAAACTCTCGCGAGACCGAATTTCTGCAAGGTTACAGTTATAGTCTCACGAGAACAAGAGCTACTAGTCTGCTTAATATGTCTATTTTTCTTTAACACTATTTATTAGTTTATTTACTGTAAATTAGAGTGGAATGGTACGTTTTGTATCAATGTAGTGGAGTTAAAAAGTAAGATATTATGCTTTTGAATGTAGTAAAGTAAATGTTTACTTCAATAAAAATACTCTGAAAAGTACAGATACTTAAAATTTTTTACTTTAGGACAGTATGGAGGTAAAATACTTGTTACTGTCCACCGCTGTGGACTGATCATACATTATTAGTGTCTGTGATTATTATCTCACTGTCAGATGTGCGGGGTGAGATGAATTTGTGCTTTCTCAACGACCTCTCTGTCCTCCCCTCATCTAAATTCTCTGTTAACAGACCAAACACTTGTGTGTGTTTATGCATGTAAACTGGCAGACAGATCTTAAGATAATCATGTGACTGAAACAGATGCTATATGTAGAAAAAGCATGCAGGCTCGAGAGTTTTTCATGATGGTGTAGATGATAGAATGCTGGTGGGTTGGACGAAACATCATGAATGAGGGTTTGAGAGACACTCCTATGGCATTGTGTACACTACATACAATAGATCCACATGCACCTTAACACAGAAATTACTCTGTGTTTGTGCCTTTAGGGAATAAAAAGCACAAATCAATCTCTTTAATCAATTGCATTTCCTAGACAGTAATGAGCATAAACAAAGACTTTTGCTTTAGATTCTTTCTCCTGAGAAAAAGCCCCCATCTCTGATCTCACATGTGTCTCAGAGTTTCAGAAGAGATCTCAACAATGTCTCAAACTGTGCTCTGATTTGCCAAGAAACACACTAGATACTGTGTTCCCATTGACCACCGCTGTTTTGTTTTCATTTATTTGGTTTTGTTTTGTTTATTTAGTTTTCTTGTTTGAAGCTGTTTGAGTTAAATCAGCATATGCTAGTGCTTTGGTTGTTTGGCAGATGAATCCTGTCAGAATGTTTTGTGTGTGTGTGTGTGTGTGTTTTAATGTATGTGTTTATGTACTTACACACACATACATGTGTACTGTTATTCACGTCTCTTGACCTTTCCTGGGAGAACATACCTGTGTGTTCCCTTTTATTGTGGGTGGATTTAACTCCACATCAGTGTATATTCCCTGGGTGAAATTCCCAGTGTGTCATAGTTGGCTAAATTTTTTACCTACAATTGCGTAAATTGTAACATAGGTTCCATCTCCCTACGTTTAACTCCACCGTTACTGTTCCGTACTACTTGCTATCTGGTGTAGTGGGCAGGATGATCCCCACTTTGTTTAGGCCGAGACGTGAATACGCATTCATGCATTTCCTCTATTGGTTTGTTTTGAAATGCACATCACATTGCATAGTCTATTTCTTTCTTTCTTTTTTTTTTTCAAAGAAAGAAAGAAAAAAATAGGAACAAAAAAGCAGTGTGTATTTCTGGAAGGAGGGTGGGTTGGGTGGTCCTCTAGCCCTTCCTTTGCTTGGTCTCCTTGTTGTCCCCTACATGGTGGTGAGTGTTATTGTACCTCTCATCATGGTGGGGGAATTGCAGGAACTATGGTATGTGGTAGCCTACTTGAATGAGAGTGCATCAGGCATAAGCTCCAGTTGTGTTACCCGACCCCAGAGCAGCTCCCCCTAGGGTAAGTGAATGGGATGATGAGGTATTCGCCTGTATGTAGGCTCCTCGCCTGGGTAATATTGGTCAAGCCCTAATTGACCACTTTGTGGGGTGTGTACAAAGGGAGATCATTTAGGTTTTGGGGGTGGAGAAGGGGGACCTATATAAGCTCTTGCCCTTTATGGGTTTTATTTGTCTGAGGTGGCTTGGTAGTAGAGTTATACAAGTTTATCTACTTCAGTTTTGTTCACACTCAGCTCTAGCTTTCCAGTTTGAGAGGGAAGTCCATTAGATTAGGCGTCTGTTTTATCGTTTAATTTATCCTGTGTTTTTATTGGGGATGGTTTAAGGGACCTGCTTTGTAGATGAGTTGGTTCGCTTGCATCTACTACACAGAGCAGATTTCCAAGAACACTTTGAAGTATGGGGTCAGGATTGGTTAGGTGTCAAGCGGCCAGTGCCTTAGCTGTACCATTGTTGTGTCTTGAAGTGTTCTCAGGGTGGGGTCAGGCACTCCTAATATTTATTTATTAGTTGTGGCGTTAAACCTTCAAAGTTTAATTTTACTGTGGGTTCTTGGGACACTGTGGTTCGCTTGCATCTACTACACAGAGCAGATTTCCAAGAACACTTTGAAGTATGGGGTCAGGATTGGTTAGGTGTCAAGTGGCCAATGCCTAAGCCATGTCACAGTTATTCTTTGAAGTATTTTACAGGGATGGTTTAGAATTGTTTTGTTTTATTATTGGTTGGTGTCAAGCTGAATATTTAATTGATGTAGACTCTGGAGGTATTTTTTTGGGGGGTACAGGGTCCGGATTGGATATGGCGTCAAGCTGCCAATGCTGTAGCTGTACCACATTTGATTCTAGAACTACTGCAAACAAGGGACTGATCATGATTTTCTTGGTAGGGTTAAGCGGCCACTATTTGTAGGATCTAGTCTGTGATGTGGCCTGTTGGCTTTTGTTTAAAGCCCTTCAAGTTTGCCTTTTTAGGTTGGTGCCTAAAGGTTTTAGTTCTGTCCAGCAATTCCCCTACCCCTTTCAGGCCTTTTAAGAATCTCCTTGTGTCTTCTGTTTGGTTCATCGTCGGGCCGACGATTAAAAAAGCAGGGGGTAGATTGTAGCAGGATAGACTGTCACCTTCCTGCTTTAGGTAATGACATCATTCATTGACAGCCTATCAGTGCCGTAGCCAGTCTATTTAAGGCTGTTGAATGTTATCTGGGGAGGTGTCTTTGTCAACCCTGCCCTTCTTCTGGTGTCACATGGGTCAGCTAAGTGCTACTTCCCTTTAGCTATTTGGCTAAGTCATGGCCTGTTGTTTGGTCAATGCCAGCTTACTGGTAGCAAACTTGAGGATGTTTCTGACATTGAGAATCTTAATGTTGGCTGTTCATCCTCAGCAACTGTATCTGTCATGTAACTGCATTGCCAGCTTCGGCATGGTCTGACCAGCCACCTTGTTGTTCTGGTGGGCATGTTGACCTGCTGAAGCGTCTCATCTGTGGCTAGAGTTGTGGGGTTTGCCTGCTGTGTTCCCACTGACCACTGCTGTTTTGTTTTATGGTTTTGTTTTCATTTATTTGGTTTTGTTGTGTTTATTTAGTTTTCTTGTTTGAAGCTGTTTGAGTTAAGCAGCTTATGCTAGTGCTTTAGTTTTTGGCTGTTGAAATGTTTTTTTGTGTGTGTGTTTTAATGTATGTGTTTATGTACTTACACACACATACATGTGTACTGTTATTCACATCTCTTAACCTTTCCTGTGGGAAACATACCTATGTGTTCCCTTTTTTTTGTGGGTGGATTTAACTCCACATCAGTCTATATTCCCTGGGTGAAATTCCCAGGGTGGCGTAGTTGGCTACCTTCTTTATCTACAATCTCGTAAATGGTAATGTAGGTTCCATCTCCCTATGTTTAACTCCACCATTACTGCTCCGTACTACTCGCCACATTTGGAATGCTCTCGGGAGGCTATTTCCAGTCATGACAGTACAGCTCCTATCTACTTGAATGGGGGGACACAGAAATCTAAAAAATGATTAATCAAGATTACAATCAAAGAACATATTTCAAATCAGCAATAAAATGTGATAATATTGAAATCATAAATTGTGGATCTTTACCTCCGATTACGCTAAAACATGCAATTTTCCTGGCTTGTATAACTAATGTGCATGAGCGTTAGCAAGTTGATTGACAGGCTATGTCTGTATCTAAAAGGTGATTGTCTCTTTTACCTGTAAGGGGGGGACTTCCTTTCTACATCCATTAACCGTTGGCCACTAGAGCTTCTCAATTGGGCTTTCCAATTTCTCCAATTCATTTAAATAGAAGTGGCCCATCTCTTCTAAATAGTCTCTGGCTATGCTCACTCAGCAATAAACACTTGCTTCGGAGCTGCTGTTCTCTTAAAGAGACAGTACCAATTTAGTGCTTGTTATACACATCAATGTAAACTCGATGTAAATCGCACAAGTGCATATAAACAAACATATTACAAAATGCAGTAATGTAGTAAGTGAAACAAAAGTGTAAATACATACATTTTAAAGGCACGATTATACATTGTGAACTATTTGAACTTCAGAAAACACTGTAAATATTGAAGAATTTAACAGATAGGCATCTATGCAAGGGTTTAGTAAAAAATTCTTCTTTTTTTTTTTTTTGCACAGTAGTCTTGATATATTATAAAAATAGTAATTTAAGTGCTACTAAAATAATTATATAATTTTTATATATTCTATTTTGATTATTAGGTTCCAACCTTGTGAATATTTTGTTAAAAATGTGCATGCAATTTCAAACTGTGACAACAGCTTTTTATCATTTTTAAAAATGCAATTTCATGACATATACATTTATAGAATGAGAAATTTGTACTTGGTTAAAATGTTTAAAAGCTAAATTTGGAAATAAAATGTACAATCTCTCATACTATATTCCGTGAAATCATAGATATGAAAACCATATACTGTATAAGTGAAGATGCCCCTTCTTAGTTTGCTTAATATCTTTTTCAGTTTTCAGTTGCATTACTGACATGTCATCAAAAGTCTGGTGAGTTAAAACAAAAATGTACTGGCCAGTGGCGATACTTTCTCCAACATGACCGTAGAGGGTTGAATAATGAGTGTATAGGAATATAAATTTAATATGGATAGCACAGCTCAGATCATTTAGTTTTGGAGGAATTTGATGAGAAATGTTTATTGATGTTTGTTGTTTTTAACTGTTTTTGTAGTCTGGTAAATCTGAACACAATTTGAGCAGGGATGGGGAGACTGATCCTAAAGTATTGATCTGTCTGATACTTACGTTGTAGCGAGAGGATCAATCCTCACATCAAAATCTAAATTTTTATGTTTGTTTTTTTTTTTTAATTAGTGACTTTATTTGTTATTTTCCATGAAAATTAATGCGTATCATAAGTTCAAAGTGGAAAAAAAAAGATTATGATTAAGATTATATTAACAAACAGTTGTGTAGAATAAGAACTATTTCTCCTTCTGCTCATCTTAGCAGAAAATGCTCAAAGACATACAGTTAGTGCTCATACAAACAATAGAGAGCAGTGCTTGACTGAGGTAAACACTTGCCGATACAAAATGGTGGAGGGGTGATAAACATATCAACTCACTGTAACTCTCTCTCTCTCTCTCTCTGATCCCTTGTCACAAAGAGCTTGCGGAAATAACAACAGGATTACCATGTGAGCATAAACAATTGTAATAGAGTGATTTAGTGTGTTTTCAGACCTTGTGAAAGTGCGTGATTATGTATTTATCCTCTTGAGACTTGCCGTAGAACGTGAATGTTCATATGCAGCTTTCAGTGAGTAAGAAATTACGTTCAATAAAAATTGTGCTTAGCTTTCTGATGACACTTTAGTGTAGGAAAAAAATGCAGGAAAAAAACGCTTGGTGACAGAATCACTTTGGATTACAATCAGCGTTTGTGATGAGATGCAGCTGAGTGCGATTAAAACGTTCAGATCAGCTTGACTTCTTGTCAGTTGTACTGTAAAAGCTCATTGGTCACTGGCGAGAACACAAGACACCACCTCATTGCTAGTTACTTTACTGTAAAGTTACTTTGTAAAACACTTTTCACAGAAATTTTCTTTTTGTTCTGCTCAACAAATTAAAAAATAATGTCTATACATAATTACACACAGCCATTCCCTCAATGGTGTATTTTGAAGCTGTTGTTAGTATCGAATCGAAATGAAAATATGTGGAATCACCCATCCCTAAACTTGAAATGTTGTTGAGATCTCTTCTGAAACTCTAGAGGAGACACATGTGAGATTACTGGGGTAAATGTACATATATACAGCATGTATGTATTTATTTATTTATTTATAATATATTGGGTTATATAAAGGTTGTTGGATATTCAGTGTATGGAATGACATTGTGTGTGTGTGTGTGTGTGTGTGTGTGTGTGTGTGTGGGGGGGGGGGGGGGTGCATGTGTGTGTGTGTATGTGATGTGATTTAAAAGCATTTTTGTTTTTTATTATATTGCATTTACTGTATTGCTTTTGTTCTGTTTTGTGGTATCTATGTCTCTACTGCTGTAACGCCTCAATTTCCCTCTGGAGATAAATAAAGTAGTATCGTATCGTATCGTATCGTAAAAAGTATTCGAAGTCTCCTGAGCTTTGAAAGAGCAATATCTGAGCAATCAAATTTTCCTCTAGGTGTCTGTTTCTATGCATGTAACAGTGAGTCTATGTGTATACGCACCAAATAAATCAGCCTGCACTCCTTCATAGAGACACACACTTCCTGCTTGTCAATGTTACTGGAGGGGAGGGACTTGCCTTTTAAGGTCTATTTGCACAATACCTCACTTCCTCAGCAGCTGCCATTGCTGTGTACACACACACACGCAGAGGGCTGAAGTACATCTGTTCCGGGCCCCAGAGGAAGAGGGAAGCATTGAGCAACTCTGGAGGTTTCCGTACGGCTCCTTCATGGCTCAATCAGCGAGCAGCATGGACTCTGATCTGGCCAGCAAACGGCTCCACTCGAGGTATGAACCGACCGCAGGGGGGATGGGGGTCTGATCTACTGAAGAAGGCGAGAATGGGGGCAGGAGAAGAAAAATCAGCAGGGTCTGCCGGCAAACTGTCTGCCTGAGGACGGGCCGGTGGAAAAGCAGATGCCTCACATTGAGGTTATAGACGTGGTCCTGATTATCTTCTGAACACTGACACTGTCACATTGATGCTTTGAGTCTGTGAGGAGAGAGATGGTTCGGAGTCAGATGGCACACATGTGGGCACAGCTTCAAATGTGACTAAAAAAATAACAACAGTATTCAGATTTCATTCTGAGAGGCATTTGCATATACAGCTTGCAGCCCTCATCTTTGCCTATGTGTCGGACAACTGCTCTGGCTGATCGTTAACTCACATTTTTTTTACGTTTAGCCGAGCCTGTTTAACTATTTGCAGTTTCTGAAGGTCTAAGGTCATGGAAACATTTTAAGTGAGCTGAGGCAGACACATTCTTGAACAGTTGATTTTGACTGCTTTTAGTACTATTGACTGAATAATGTGCTGGAATCATGCGTGATGATGGAAGGCTTGAACAGAAGAATTTACCTGCACGTGGAATGGTCGGTCTTTAACAAACTTTCCGACACCTTGCACTTTGTCAGACTGACAGTAGTGTTGTAATTGTCGAGGTGCGGTATGCTGTGGTGACTGCAGAGGGCATTGTGTGGATACTCTTTACATTAATGTTTTCTTTGTTAATCAATTACAAATGTGTTTGTTAATGACTACTAAGCCCTTAACAAATGCATTATAAACCATTCATATGTGGTGATAACAACATGCATAAAAAACTAAAGAGCCAAGAAAAAGGAGTCTGTGCTCCCTCTTGTTTTACCCCAGTGTTAAATTAAATAAATTTAATGAACAGACATTATTTTACATAGGCTAAGTACACTATGATTTTCATGATTTCAATGCTGATCAATCCCCCCACATGGGGAAAATTTGTTATAGCTTATTTAAGCTTATTTTGCTGAGTCAAGTGGCTTATTTTGGGCTTGTTTTTTTTTTTTGTTGTTTTTTTTTCAGACCAATTCGCTTGTTTATCTTGCAAGATCTGGCAAAACTAAAACTGGTATTTCACCAACCCTAAGCACAGAGTACTGTCATTTTTAAAAAGAACGTTATTAATCGTTCGTTTATTTCATTCTAACCAGTTACCATTTGGAGAGGATGCTCCGGAACAAAAAAGATAAAGTTTCTGCTCAAAATGAACCGAAAGGAATAACATTTCATTTTTAATCCCTGTTGCCAACATTAGAAACCTGTACATAAAGTTGAGTATGGTTTAATGGTCATCAGGCTTTATTATATGATATCTGCTGTGAATGAGCATGAAGAGCTGAAAAGTGTTTTTGCAGAGGACTTTAGGTAACTAGGACTAGGTAAGTTGGGACAGCACTCGGAGTAACACCATTCTTTTGACATCAACATGACAATGAAAGTGACAACACAAGTGAGTCAAGACATTACAGTCATGAATAGAAACACACATAATCCCTCCTCAATCTCACTATAATAATATATCTTTGCTGCATTGTGACATAAATTATGAATTAGGGCATTTTATGTTGTTGATTACTGTAAGTATGAATTAAGCATTTATATCATGCAAATAAAAATGCAATTGTATAAGACTTATTGGTCATTATTGAGCCCCTTTATAAACCCTGAACAAAGGAAAGATTAATGTAAAGTGTTACCGTCCGTTCACATTGTCACAACAAACAGTCACAGAATCACACAGAGGGTTTTGGGGGTCATATACTATATGGTCTTCTATTCTGAAGATCAAATGTTTGATTGTGAGTCAGAACGTCACAGCTCATCGTGATTGGACATGTGTTTATAGAGAGCTGTCTCCAGTGCAGCGAGTGTGATGTCACAGCAGTGAGTCATTGGCCTGAATGGAGTCTGTTCACTCAAATCATCATTCTTCAGCTTCATTCATTCTTGATGTCTATCAGTGTGACAGAAACACAGGAAAGAGTGCCATCCACATTCAGATGATCTAGAATTAATCATGAGAGAGTCTAGCCATTCACCACTTTATCAGCCATTTTTGCACTGACATTCAACCCCATAAACATACATCCCCTGAAACATTTTGAATGTAACAGGGTTGAAATAAAAATGATTCAACTTAGGATAAGTAATGATAAACAATAACTGGTACTTTGCACTGCTGTAATCACACATTCACAATCGTTTGGCTGTATCGTATCGTATCGTAAAGAAGTAATCACACTGCTTCAGAAACAAACTGAGACTAAAACCCAAGTCATATCCATACCTTACAGTTCCTGTCACCTCAGATCAAGATCAATATTATCATCATGTGTGTCTACTAATACTCAGTATACAGAGAGAATGGCCTCACTATCAAGCATTTCACATCAGATTTACACACAAATTTTCTTTCTATATGGGTTATTCTCAGGAAACAATGCCAGTTGTGCCTGGAAACTTTCATTATTTTGTTCTTTGTCTTTGTTTGATTATTTCATTTGAAAAGGTTACTATTGAACCATAGATGGATGCAAGCCCTACAATATTCAGATTGGTGCTCAACAAAGATGGCCAATTTTTAGCTATTACTTCAGATCCTAAATGTGCTCATAGCCTTGCAAAGTACCCATAGTTATTTGTTTTTATAACACTAAGCCTAACCCTAATGCACATTATTTCATCACTGTCACAGTACGTTTGGAATTAAGTATATAAAATGACAAACGTTCTGAATAATTTGAATATAAATCTGAATATAAGTATAAATCTCAAACATCCAGCAAATATTAGTGGATGTTTCCTTATATGAAAAAAAAAAAAAGAAGAAGAAATGAATCCATATCCAGACACTCCCCTGGAATTTCAGTATTAAAAGCCTTTACTAGAAAGGCTTACATCTTTAAAAAGCTCCTTTAATAAAGGATTTTAATTCTTGATTCATGCTTTCATCATATAGGGAAACATGCACTACTAATTTTATTTTTTATGTTTTTTTACATTTTGCATTTTAATTACCTGTGGCATTTTTTGAGTACCAGATACGCTCTTAGAAATAATTTCTTTTCAAACATTCAACTCTGTTACACTCCAGTTGTTTTGGGGTTGAACATTTGGGGGTTGAAGAAACAGTGCAAAAATGGCTTGTTCTATGTTAATATTTGTGTGCTTTGTGTCAAGTAATCATTGCGATTGCAACTCTGATTGCAATGATTGTTTTCCCCATAATAGAGTTGAACCATTGACCTTGAAATCAATATAATGAAATACTGACTGTGAGAGAAACTTTCCTCTGCTTCAACTATGTGGTAGAAAAGACTTTCAAGATGTCACTACCTATAATGTCAGATAGATCAAACTATTATTTTTAAATTGGCCCAGCATAACAGGGCTGAACAGAAAGTGCAAGGACAAAGACAAAGTCTGCATTTCCACAGAAAGTAAACCATAAAGCATTTTGGAAAAATTACATAGACAATAAAAGCATGATATTTTCAATTTTAATAAAAGCTAATTTTTTTAATTCTATGTGACTCATTAAAATGCAATGATTTTGAATGGGGATATGCAAATTGGCTGATATTCCAATGAAAAACAAACATTTACTATTAATGTTTTATTTTAAATAAATGAAATAACGTGACTCAGTATGCTTTTAATTTTATCAGTATTAAGTCATGGGGAACAAATGGCACCTCAGAATAACCCAAAGGCATGATAGATGTTTCTGTATCTTTAACTATTTTCTTAACTGTGTGCCAGTACTTAAGAGGATGAAATCAGCATTTCACAGTAACAGTAAGAAAGACTCATCTTCATGAATTAAACGAAGTGTGTAACTATATATATATATATATATATATACACACACACACACACACACACACACACACACACACACACACACACACACACACACACACATATGTTGGTGCAGCTATCCTTATGAGGACTCTCCATATACATAATTATTTTTATACTGTACGAACAATAGATTCTATACCCTCCCTACCCTTAAACCTAACCCTTACAAAAAACATTTTTACATTTAAAAAAAAAAAAAGAAAGAAAATAAAAACATTGTTTAGTATGTTTTTTAAGTGATTTGAATTATGTGGACACTAGAAATGTCCTCATAAACCACATTTATAGTCTCGGAAAGTGTCGTCTGAAATTAATTGTTTTGACTGAAATTGTGGCAAAAATTCTTGTTTGGTGTGCAAAGGCCTTAACCCTGTTGCTGCATTACAGTGTCATTTTTCCCCACAAACTGGAACATTCGTCAGGATTATGACACCCAGGAAGTGACATAATTTGGAACTTTTCTACAGTGTAGTGGGAAGACAAGTCAATCGACTCGACTTGCATTTATTTATTTTTTTTACACAAATTACAGTTTTGACTGCATTCATTCAACCCTGTTACATAAGTTATTGTAAGAAAAATTGATCAAAGAATTATTTCTGTTTATTACACGGCTCTTAGAAATACTCGATTATGACTGGTCAATAGCGCCATCTAGTGGTCTGATATTTCTGTGTAACAACCGCACATCCACGTATCAGACCGCTCAACCGGGTCTTGCAAGTCATCTTTCCTGCTTCTTGGATCACTGTGCGATCTCTACAAGTAAGCTAATATAAAGATTTAAACACAAATGAATGTTTCTTGTGCATTTATTTATTTGGCAAGTAGTCTTGTACTAAGATGGATAAAGAGCAGTCAGACGTTCATTAATTACAAAAAAAATAAAATAAACACCAACAGAACTCAGACGCAAACCGGAGGTGGAATTCAGTTGTTCAGTGATTTATTTATTCTCAGATAATTACATAATTTCAATGCAAATACATTTTTATTTTCATTTATTTGTTTATTTTGCAAATAGTCTTGTAATAGGCTGAATAATGAGGACACATACAGTACATATGGAGTTCATACATACTATACATATAACTCCCAAACTAGCATATGCTGAGTGATGGCTTAATTTTGGATACATTTGGAACCGTGTTAGTAATTTTTTTAAAGTAATTTTATACATTTTGAAATGTAATTGTTTAGTGCCAGAAAACACCAAAATGAAACAAATCTGTGTTTTAAAGTGTATTTAAATGTGTCTCAAATGTTGATAACAACATGATATGGACAAACAACATTTTCTGAAGCTTGAGCACCTTTTTCAGGCCTTGTTTTGTACCCTGTTCATGAAAAGTGTCCAGCACTAAATCAGAGGCAACAAAACTTCTACACTTTCTTTTCCCAATTAAACTGCTGACACGTTGACTTGCAGATTCTTTTTGGAGACTAGATGTGTAAGTCTGACTGAGTGAGGCATTTTTGTTTCCTTCAGTCTGTGTTGTTTTTCTGAGAGCTGCTTGACTGTGGCTTTAGGGAGGTGTTTAATTTGGCCAGTACACTAGTGTTCATATTCTTGGCTTTGACCTTACACATATTTAACTCTTTTACAGCCGACTTACAGTAAAAGGTTTCACACAGTTGAATACTACTGTCATTATCTTCCTCTGAGCTCATTTATCTTGCACTTGGATCACTTCACTTTATTTTGTTGTTTGCTGAATGTCAGTTTAGACACAGGCTGTGTACCGTATAGAATTCTTGGGTATTCCTTACTCCATATTGCCTACTATTTTTTTACATTTGTATGTGAAACAGCATGGAGTATGAAAAACATTTCATGTAGTAGTATGGTAGATACTACTTCTAGTCACATGACCTCATTACATTGCATGTTTACTTCAGCGAGTGGCATTCACAAGCTTGGAAATAAATATGGTTATTTTGCCATTTTTTTTTTTAAATATTGTATAATTTTTTGGTGGTCCAATCAAATAATGATTCAAGAAGATGATGTTAAAGAATTAAAGTTGATATTACTTTCATTAGATTTCACATACTGTGTATTGATATACTGTAGGATACAGTGTCAAGCAATGTGCTCTGTAGTATATTGAACATTTTGGCAAATGGGTTTTTACATCACCTGAATTTGAGTTGGTGGACAAACGTTTTTCTGATTAATAGTTTTTATTGATTCATACAATTGACAAAGAAAAGCAAAACATATATTCACAGAATCAACATTTAACCCACACTATTACTTGACATTTTTTAGAATCCTAGCCCACACGATCGATGGCGAGCTCTGCGCACTTTGCTAGTTTGTAATTCTTTTTGTGTCTTAAACTGGTGAGATTCGATACACCCTGCTACATAACTGCATAATCTACATAATCCTCAGCCTCTGGAGACATTAAAAGACACTTACGTGCTCAAGCTGATACCCCAGACAGGGCCGCAGACCAGGGACTCGGTTTGGACAGTGTGGCAGGAGAAATTCAATGTCAACTGTCCAGCATGTCGGTGATGCTGACGAAGGTCGTGGCAGACTTGGAGGATCTTGCTGTAATACGTCGATCGATTACTGCGATGGAGCTGAAATTCTCTGAGCTGGTTACAAGAATCGGGGACATTAAGAAATGGATCGATTATCTCGAGTCAACGGAGAGGGAATTAGCTGCTAATCCGCTAGCGACCAAAGTAGATTTGGAAAGCATTTGGGAAAAGTTGGAAGACCTTGGGAATCTTAATCGGTGAAACAATGTCCGTATTGTTGGAATTCCTGAGCATGAACAAGGCAGAGATATGGTAAAATCCTAGACAAGCTCTTTCCGAGTTTTCTCAACATAACAGGCCATAAGCTGGAAATCGAGTGAGCTCACAGGGTCCCGGTTTGGAGATCCGTGGAGGGAGACAGGCCCGATCAATTCTGGCCAAATTTCTGAGATCATCCGATAAAGATCTCATGTTACGCGAGGCAAGGAGTAAAGGAAGGCTTTCTTGGAAGAACAGCATTTTCTTTTTTCCAGACTTTGTGAATTCGACAAGAGAGAAACGTGATCGATTCAAGGAATGCAAGAAACTCTTACATCAATGGAAGGTCGCTTTTGCACTGATGTTCCCGGCCAAATTGAGAATAGATACTAAGGATGGCTGCAAAATATTTACATGCCCACAGCAAGCATTGTCCTTCACAAAAACATTGGAGTAAGCAAGCCATTTGGTGATTTTCATGTTGCTGCCGAGTGGACCGACTCACTGAACATACACTTGATTGTCTGAGGAAACCTTTTTGCTTCTTTTTGTTTCTTTTTGTGCTGGTTCCGCCTAGCGGCTGGAGTTTGTTTTGTGGAATAACACTCCTTTTTATTATTATTATTATTAACCTTTATTTAACCAGGAAAGTCTCTTGAGATTACAAATCAACTTTTCAAGAGCATCCTGGCCAAGATAGGCAACAGCAAGTCATTTCACAGTTACAAACAGACAACATAAAACAAATAAAAAGTCAGAAAATACAATCAAAAACCTAACAACACTAATTAAAAACACTGACAGGACAAAGAATCAGTCCCAAAAGCTTTCATCAATGACTTAAAAACACTTAGTGGGACAAGTTTTTCCATTTTTAGGCTACCTTGTAAGGCATTCCAAGCCGATGGAGCAGAGTACATAAAATCCCTTTTGCCA
Organism: Myxocyprinus asiaticus; assembly: GCF_019703515.2. Taxonomy (NCBI): domain Eukaryota; kingdom Metazoa; phylum Chordata; class Actinopteri; order Cypriniformes; family Catostomidae; genus Myxocyprinus; species Myxocyprinus asiaticus. Next base: position 2,153,429 of record NC_059347.1, read on the forward strand.
AGATTAGTTCTAGCATTAGGGACAGTTAGTAAAATAAGGTCCTGTGACCAAAGTGATTAACAGCTACTTTTAAAAATAATAAAAATGCACAAATAAGACGGGAGAAACCTCAGAATGGCTTTATAGATAAAAATATGCCAGTGACCGTCCTTCGGGACAGTGTGTGGGTGAATCTGCACGTTCTTTGTGTTTATGCCTCCTATTGGCTGGAGTTTATTTTGTGGAGTATTCTTTGCAGGACATTGGAAGGATTAGGTCACACTTCTGAACAGCCGGCTCACTGAACATTCGTTTGACTGTCCGAGGAAACTTTTTTTTTTTTTTTTGTGCTGGTTCCGCTACAGGCTGGAGTTTGTTTTGTGAAGGATCGCACCTTCGGGGGAGTTATGTGAAGGAATCTACATGTTCGTTGTGTCTGTTCTGCCTGTTGGCTGGAGTTTGTGTTATAGATTTTCTTCTGTTATGTAATTCTGTCTCACAAAATTTGTACAGAAGCACCGGACTTGAGCACTCCGACGGCAAAGTTGTCATGGGGACTCTCATACTGAGGGGACTGTTTGAGTGTAGAGGGATGGACGCCGGTTGGCGCTGACATACACGGGGTTAATGCGCACATTTTTCTTTTTTCTGTTTGTTTGTTTCGGGGGGAAGTTCGGGGTTTGACTCTTGCACTTATGTTGGAATGTGGTCTTTATAATTTTATTTTTGACACAATCTATATTTTCTTATATGTCAAAATGTCAGTTGTTAATATGATTGAATTGTCTCTCTCCACATGGAATGTGAATGGGTTGGGGCACCCCATAAAAAGAAGGAAGGTAATTTCTTTTCTTAAACGAAGGAAATATGAGATAGTGTTTCTTCAAGAAACGCATCTTTCCCTGCAGGAAGCTGAACAATTTGGGAAGATATGGGGTAGACATATTTTCTTTAGTGCTGGCTCAAGTAAGAGCAGGGGAGTCATTACATTGATAAGTAAACAAATCTTGAAGGGATGTTGCAAGCCGCTGGCACCCCTCATTATATAATATTGGGAGGAGACTATAATCTTTTGATGGACTCAGTCCTTGATAATAGTGAAGCAAAAGTGTGTAAGCCCCCTAGAGTAACATTGATGCTTCACAGGATTTGTAAAATTCTTGGTCTTACAGATGTTTGGAGATTTTTAAACCTATCTGGTAGGGACTATACATTTATTTCATCATTTTTTCTATATCTATCTAAGTCCCTCATTTCTTCTGTTGTTGATTGCTCAATTGGAAACATCTTAGTCTCAGATCACGCCCTGGTGAGTTTAGAGGTGTTGCCTCATATGGAGAAAAATAAATCATATAGTTGGTGCTTTAATGTATTCCTTTAGCAAAATCCTGATTTCCAACAAATGTTAAAGGCTGAAATCAATGTTTATATGGAGACCAACTGGTCCTCAGTATCCTCTGTGGGCATGGCTTGGGAGGCACTTAAGGCAGTTCTTTGGGGTCGGATCATACAGTATGCCTCATTCATCAAATAATCCAATGCACGAGATCTTGTGGAGTTGGAAGGGAATATTAAAAGTGCTGAGGCAGAGCTGAAGTGCCAAATGTCGTCTGATGGCCTCAGAGAATTGACCCAATTGAAATACAGATATAATACTTTTTTGTCGTGGAAGGTTGAGTTTTGAATATTCAGGGCAAGTCTTTTTCTACCATTCCCTCAGTGAAATCTGCTGGAGGTAAATATTTACCTCGCCCATTGATATTAATAATGCTTTTAAAGAATTCTATCATGATCTTTATAGTTCCACATCTTCGTCTACCGATGAAGATATTAGAAACTTTGTGGAACCATTAGAACTCCCTAAACTGATAACTGGGCAAAAAAATTCTCTTGATTCTGAGATAACCTTGGAGAAGCTTGGCTAGGTAATTAAGGCCTTGCCTACAGGCAAGGCTCTGGGGCCAGATGGTTTTGCCGCTGAATTTTTTAGGTCTTATGCTACAGAACTGGCTCCACATTTGTTAGAAGTTTATACGGAACCATTAAAGAATGGAAAGCTTCCACCAACCATGACACAAGCCCGGATCAGTCTGATTCTTAAAAAGGACAAAGATGAATGTAAGAGTTACCTTCCAATTTCCCTGATCAAGCTAGATGTAAAAATATTGTCAAAAATTCTGGCTATCCGATTAAGTAAAGTTATGACATCTCTTTATACTTACAGATCAGGTGGGCTTTATTATTATCTGATAAAATTAGGCATTTCATCAAAATCATGTAGGCAGTGGCAAATGATCAGACTCCGGTCGCGGCCATCTCACTTGACGCCGAAAAGGCGTTTGATATGGTAGAATGGGATTATCTTTTTAAGATTTTGGAAATATATGCATTCGGGAATACTTTTATTGGATGGATTAAGTTCCTTTATAGACACCCGGTAGCGGCAGTACAAACAAATGGACTAATTTAAGATTATTTTACTCTGGATAGAGGCACCCAGCAAGGTTGCCCTCTTTCCTCATTATTGTTCTGTCTTGCCCTGGAACCATTAGCAGCCGCGATAAGAAAGGAGGATCATTTTCCAGGGGTGATGGCGAGAGGTGTGGCGCATAAGCTTCTGCTATACGCAAATTATATTTTATTATTCGTCTCTGACCCTTCTAGATCTATACCTTGCCTCCACAGAATTATTAATTCCTTTTCTAAGTTCTCGGGATACAGAGTTAATTGGTCTAAATCTGAAGCTTTGGCTCTGACAGCATACTGCCCAATAATGGCTTTTCAGCCAGGCACCTTCCTGTGGCCCAAACAGGGTATTAAGTATTTGGGTATATAATTCCCAGCAAATCTGTGTGATTTAGAGTTAATTTTGACCCTTTAATAAAAAAGGTTTTCGAGCGATGTGGGCAGGTGGGCTTCATTACATTTATCGATGATTAGGAAGGTTAATGTTATTAAAATGAATTGTATTCCAAAATTCAACTACCTGCTACAGTCTCTCCCTATAGATGTTCCCCTCTCTTATTTCAAGCAATTTGATAGCATAGCAAAGTCCTTCATTTGGAATGGGAAACATCCAAATTACATTTCAGTAAGCTGCATAGGCTGATTGATAAAGGTGGGCTAGGTCTACCCAAGATTTTGTTTTATTATTATGCTGTGGCAGGGTGGAGGGCGGGGCTGGGCCATGATTCCGCACACCCGGCCCCTAATTAGGCTGATTAAGCCTGAGAGGGATAAAGGCGACCGGAGACAGCAGTGTGACAGAGAGAGAGTTACGGGCAGCTGCCTGACACCTGTGTGTGTTTGTCTTTTTGCTTAAGTTTATTATTAAAATATTATTTATATTTTTAAGCCGGTTCTCACCTCCTTTCCATTGAACTGTGTTACACTGGTGCCGCAACCTGGGAAGGAGAAGAGATGTACCATAGTAGAGTCCTCGCCACTACCATCCACCCCAATGGAGCAGCCTCCTCCTCCATCCGCCGGGGGACAGAACGGCCGCCGACCGCGAGGGGAGGAGGGGCTCATAGCCGACCGCCGGGGGTGGTCAGGGCCGCTTCCAGAGGCGGAGGAGACCCCTACCAGCTGCTAAAACGTGGCGGGGTCAGAGAACAACCGACCACGAGCGGGGAGGGTTACTAGAGGGTGGTGGAGTGGCTGAGGACCAGGCTACGGCATATCAGAGAACCGGCGAGTAAATATTTTTTTCTTCTCTATCTCTCCCGCTGCCACTCCGCGTTGGCCTTTCCCTGTCTTTTTAAATATGATTTAGTTTTCAGTTGGTATTATCACTGTTACAGTGTGTAAGTACCGTGTTTTTTTTTTTGTTTTGTTATTATTGTTGTTTCCCTCCCCTTGTCCCCTCCCATATCCAGGAAGAGGGGGATGACCTCCTGGCAGACGGGGCTGGAAAAAAATGTCAAAAGATTCCAAATATCTGTAAGACCAAGATTTTTACACATCCTGTGAAGCATCACTGTTGCTCTAGGGGGCTTGCACACTTTTGCTTCACTATGATCAAGGACTGAGTCCATCAAAAGATTAAAGTCTCCTCCCAACATTATATCATGAGGGGTACCAGCGACTTGCAACATCCCTTCAAGATCTATAAAAAAGCCTAAATACTGCATAAATATTCACCAAAATAAGACTTTGTCTCTGAATTTCAGCTAAAACAATAATGACTCTTCCTAATTTATCTTTACTCTGTTTGAGACATTTGACTTGTAGATGTTTACTTATCAGTGTAATGACTCCCCTGCTCTTACTTGAGCCAGCACTATAAAAAAAATGCCCACCCCATATCTTTCCAAATTTTTCAGCTTCCTGTGGGGAAAAGTGTGTTTCTTGAAGAAACACTATATCATATTTCTTACACTTAAGAAGAGAAATAGCCATTCCATGTGGAGAGAGACAATCCACTCATATTAACATTTGACATTTTCACATAAAAATAGATTGTGTGTCAAAAACAGAATTATAAAGACCACATTCCAACATTAGTGCAACAGACAAACCCCGAACATTCCCCAGAACCATACAAGCAGAAAACAAATTACAGTACAAATTTACATATTGCATGACAGCGCCAACTGATGTCCATCCCTCCAAACTCAAACCGTCCATGTACGCCTACGGGAGCCCAGTGACAACTTTGCCGTCGGATTGCTCAAGTCTGGTGTTTCTATACACAAATTTTGTGAGACAGAATTACACAGCAAAAGACAATCAATAAAACAAACTCCAGCCAATAGGCAGAATAAACACAAAGAGTGTGTAGCTTCATCCTTAAAACTGTCCTAAAGGTGAATTATTCTACAAAACAAACTCCAGCCACTAGGCAGAACCAGCACTAAAAGAGCAGATTCTTCAGACAGTCAAACGAATTTTCAGTGAGCCGGTCCATTCGGCTGCAACATGAGTGCAAGCAAATGACTTACTCCAATGACTTAGCCAGAAATACTCCACAAAATAAATTCCAGCCAATATGCGGACTAAGCACAAAGAGCGTGTAGATTCATCCACAAAACTGTCCCGAAGGTGTGTTGCTCTACAAAATAAACTCCAGCTGCTAGGCAGAACCAGCACAAAAAGAGTGCGCAGAATCTTCAAACAGTCAAGCAAATGTTCAGTGAGCCGGTCCATTCGCCTGCAATGTGAGTACCACAACGCGAGTTACTCACTCCATTGACTTTATGAAGGACATCGCTTGCTGTGGGCATGTGAATGTTTTACGGCCATCATTAGCATCTATTCTCAATTTGGCCGGGAATATCAGTGCAAAAGTGATCTTCCGTTGATGTAAAAGTTTCTTGCATTTCTTGAACCAATCACGTTTCTCTCGTGGTGTTCGCAAAGTCTGGGAACAAGAAAGTGCTGTGGTTCTTCCAATAAAGCCTTTCTTTACACCTCGCCTCAAGTAACACAAGATCTTTATCAGATGATCTCAGAAATTTGGCCAGAATTGATCGGGGCCGGTCTCCCTCCACGGATCGCCAAGCCGGAACCATGTGAGCTCGCTCAATTTCCAGCTTATGGCCTGCTATGTTGAGCAGACTCGGAAAGAGCCTATCCAGGAATTCCACCATATCCTGTCCCTCCACTCCCTCAGGGACCCCCACGATACGGATGTTATTCCACTGGCTACGGGATTCCATGTCCTCCAACTTCTCCCAGACATGCTCCAAATCCACCTTGGTCGCTAGCGGATTAGCAGATAATTCCATCTCCGATGACTCCAGATAATCGATCCGTTTCTCAACAACCCCCACTCTTGTGACCACATCAGTAAATTTAGCCTCCATGGCAGTGATCGATCGACGTATCACAGTAAGATCCTCCAAGTCAGCAACGACCTTCGTCAGCATTGCCGACATGTTCAACATCTTTCACCGCATTTCCCGCACTTCCTGAACCAAATCGACTCCCTGGCTCGGGGCCTGCTCAGGAGCGTCAGCTTGAGCACGTAAGTGTCTTTTAATGTCTCCAGAGCCCGAGTATTTTGAATTCTTTAACATATTGTCCTCCTAGAACAGTTATGGAACAGAGTGTAGTTTATCTCACCGGTTTATATCATAAAAGGTATTAAAACTAGCAAAGTGCGCAGAGCTCACCGTTCACACGTCCGATCCTCGCATGGTGTCACGTGACCTCCCACAAACCTTTTTCAAATCTGAATAATTTTGAAAATCAAATTGTCTCACTGCTTATTAAGATACAGTAAAGAAATAATAAAGATTACTCCAAATTACTTTTGCCAGCACTACTTTTTTTTCTTTCTTTTTTTTTTTCAAGAATGTTTAGCTTTTAATGAGACTTTTATTAAAAAAAAAACAAAAAAAAAAACATTATTCTTCCTGTCTCTGGACACTTGCACCACTTAGACATTTTTTACTTCAAGTCCCAGAAACAATATTGGACTTTGGATTCAGAAATTGAAAACATGTTCATCATAGGACAGGTACATTACAAGTAGAAAAAAAGAAAAGAAGAAACAATGCCATGTCATTGTCTCAAATGTAGTAGATCAGGGTTCCCCAATTAGTTTTCAACAAGGGCCAAATTCTGTCAGCAATACAAATCTAAAGGCCACCGCCCTCGATGTTATGACAAAATATTTGTTCTGATTCTTTTATTATTATTATGATTATTGTTTTTATAGCTTTTGTTGTTAAAAGAGTCACAACATAAATATTCTGATTTTTTTATTAGTTTTATTAGTTCTTTTTCTCATATTAGTAGCCTGTTATATTTATTCAAACAATTATGAAAAAAAAATGTATACTGTACTATACATGTTATTCTTAATGTGCACTATTCCATGTGTATTTGTATCACCGAACCTTATGTTATATTATCCAGGCATTAATCCAGACATTATAAAAAGAGTAGTTGGCTTCAGGAGTCCGTTTGGAATATACTCGTGGCCAGGGGCATAGCAGTCATTTTAATGTCAGGGGCACAGAGCTGTCAGTAGCTGGCTCCCACAGACCCAACACTTACAGTGCAGTATTAATATATTACAGTATATATTAATATATACATATGATCTAAGTATTATATTAATATATACATATTATTTACTTTTTATATTTGTAGTATTTTAAAGATTCAAGTAATGCAAAATAATTGCAAGGTTTTGCAAAATTAGCTGCAAAAATAAAGGGCATCTTGTGGAGCACTTGCTTCTGGTTCACACATGACAATAAAAGACTGAGCACAAGCTGGTCCTGAATAAAATATTTAATCAATTACAATAATGACAACTGTGCATGTGCACAATTTTATTTTTTACTCTGTGCTGGTGCATTGTGGGATTTAAATGTATCCAAGTGGCTCGAGTGTTTTGACTAAGTTCACCAAAATTCGTTCAGATCCATTTAATGATTCAGTGACCATTTCTGGTAATGCCAGAAGGTGACAAATGAGTGACTTGTGTGAAATTAGTTAGTCACTGAATCAATGATAAAAAGAAAATTGTAATCTTTTAAAATTTGTATGTCTACAGACCTACAAAGAGACTTTAGTAGAGAATTTAAGCATTATAATAACAAAGCAGATCTATCATTTCCCTGCAGTGAGCTGTTAAGCATGACTTTTATCAAAAGACAATAATAACAGTCTTATAATAATTATAATGAGTTTCAATAACGTTCATACATTTTCATGTATAAAAATGTGTGTCTACGTACTATTAACGTCAGTAAAATACATGTGTTCTAAGAAGCAGATCTATCTTTTTTCCTGCAGTTTGTCGACTGCACACCAGCATAGATGTAAAAAAACAGGAGCTGATATTAAAAATAGCTTTGCATATTTAACACAGATCTAGTAATCTGCTTAAATTGGCAAAAACAACCCAAAAAAAAAAAAAAAAAAAAGAGCTGTCAGTTAAGCCAACAACTGATTAAGCAGTAAGGGAAGGCAGTAAGTCAGCTGCCTACGTTTTTGGATATAGCCCAAGACTTCAGCTCGGGGCAAACATTTGTCTCTTGTGGGCGGCCTATTGAGGAACCCTGTAGTAGGTCATCCATGGAATTTGCATACTGTGCACACTACATAGTGCACACTACCTTCTATTATAGTAAGTAGGTTATTTGGTAGTAAACAACACATGATCTCAGATTGAGTTATATACTGTATTGTGTATAAACTTAAACTCATCTTTAATCCCAGTTGCTCCAAATCTCATTTGCTGTAATTCCAGATTACCAGATAATAATCTACAACCCCATTAGAAAGAGCAGCTAAGTCTGTCTTATTAACCAATGAAATGCAGCCAACACACATTTTATTTGACAAATGTACAATTTTGAAAATGATATAAAATCATTTAAAAAAAAAAAAAAATCTAATTGCCCCTAAATTCTTCAACACTCCATCATCTCTGATGACCTACACACTTGACTTCATAAGTGTGATGAAGTGTCCTAGTTATGGTGCTGGTTTGATGTTGTTCGTGTGTGATACTGCCACAGGTTTTAAATATTTATGCGGGATCTCGGCCTTTAACTTAATTGAGGGCCTGAGGTTGTGATGTGCTGTGAAGCGACATTAGACGGGTGACATGCACACACTTCTGCTGCTGAGATCAAACGTGTGCATGTCAGTGAAATGATGGCCTTTCTGTGAGCGCATGTCAACACGGCCAGCGCATTCGGTGACACGCTCTTCCTGCTACCTGCAAAGCCTCTCTTAGTGTGCCAGACATCCAATTTACTGTGAAGACTTACAGAAACTACTCGAATAAAGAGTCACTTGTGCAATTGTAGTATGTGGACACCCCTCACACCAACAGGTGCATACAATCAAGCAATCAGACATGCAATCTCTTTAGACAAACATTTTAAATTATTCTGTTCCAGCAGAACAATGTCTCTGTGCACACAGCGAGACAAAGAAATTATTTAGTGTGTCAGGTGTGGAAGAACTCGACTGTCCTGCACTGTCCAGACCTGAAACTCATTGAACACATTTGAGCCCATCATCACTCAACATCAGTGTCTTACCTCACTGATGCTCTTGTGTCTGAATGAGAGCAAATCACTAAAGCCATGTTCAAAATGTAGTGGAAAGCTGAACTGGAACACCCTGGTTTGGTTTGTAGTAGTCTCAATCTTGGCCAAATCTCTGTTTGAATGAGGACAAAAAAACTTCCATTTGAGACCAATGCACTCATCTTATGCATGCAATTTTGCATGTCAAAATCACAATAATGTTGTCCAAACTTGTCCTCAAAGTCTGAAGCTTGGTGCATTTCAATGGGATGTTATTGTCATGTCCGTGACCTGTGTTTGAGCTCTTCGGGTCAGCAGGAACAGGATTATCCGTGTCCTTCAGGAGAATTAGGACAGATTCCTCCTCTCGTTGGGGCATTTGTGCTGCCGTCTCACTGTCATCATCGAGGACTTGTCTCTTTCATTCAAACTGCATTATACAAGCAGTTTTCCTGTGCTTGATATTGGAACTTAGAGGGAAGTTTCTTGTATTGGTGAGTCCAGCGCTCATGTTGCTTTATGGATCTAACTTTAATCTGAAGTCTCGTTTTTGCCCTTGAGGATTTTTAAACTGATGTTGGGAAGTACCAATGTTCCTGAATGCTCTAAATCTTCAGTTTGGTTGTTAAATTGGACTTTCATTTGAAAGACAATATTCTCTTTACAGCAAGCTGCTGAAACTGATGGAATATGATTTTGAAGATCAGTCCTGTTTGAAGTGACATCTAAAAAACCATCTCCATCAGGTTTTGTAAAATTGTGTTGTGAATCATGTCAACTGAAGCGTTTCCTCTGAGTGGAGCCCAGATAGCCGTGTGTCGTCTGGTTCATCAGGGCCCCCGACCGCAGGCGACGCTGAGGCCCCTGAACATGGAGCTTGGGGTGTATGTTGAAAAGACTCGCACCAAACCAAAATGCAGGTACATGTGGACGCTTCACAGATGGCTGTTTCTGTAATCCTATCTAGACTAGATAATAAGATGATTAATCTACAGCAAGCCAACACAAACTAGCAATATTAGCAATATGTGTTTATGTATAAAATAGTACGTGTAATGACAGTGTTGAACAACATTTTCTAATAGTTGGTGTTTATTAAGTCAAGCATCACAATTACAATTGCTCATAATGATTTTATCAAACTTCTAACACTAAATGTTATACTTCAGTGTGTAATTCGTCCTACACTGTTTTTGCTACAGACATGAATGATAGCTCAAATAATATGTTTAAATAAGGTGTGCTGTGATTTTACTAAGTGATTATATTGATGATTTCCCCTGATGGACAATAGAAATGATGAAAAAGCCCATAGACTTACATTGACAAAGGGACTCAAGTCATATTTAGAGACCAGAATATCAGAGAGACCTGAGGGTGAAAGACTCTTTTTACTTCAGCCAATAACTAACCACCTGGAAAGCTATAGAAGACTCAGAAAAGTTTAGCATCACCCAGAACACCATAGCACCCACCTAGAACACCATAGCACCCACTCAGAACACCTTAGCAACCATCCAGAACACCAAAGCAACAACCCAAAACACCGAACCAATCACCCAGAACACTATAACAGCTGCCTAGAACTATCTACCATCCAGAGCCCCATAGCAACACTCTAAACATCAGAGCACTGTCAACCATCCAGAGCCCCATAGCAACCACCCAAAACACCCTAGCAACCATACAGAACACCCTAGCAACCACCCAGAACAGCCTAGCAACCCCCTAGAACATCCTAGAAACCACCTAGAACACCCTAGCAACCACCCAGAACACCATAGCAACCACCCAGAACACCCCAGCAACAACCCAGAAAGCCATAACAACCACCAAAACACCCTATCAATCACCCAGAACACCGTAGAAACCACCTACAACAACAAAAGCAACTATTCAGAAAACCATAACAGATACCCAGAGCACCCTATCTACCATCCAGGACACCATAGCACCCACGCTGAACATCTTAGCAATAGCAACCAACCATGCAGAACCCCACAGTGACCACCTATAACACCACAGAAACCACAAAACACACTAGAACCCACCTAGAACACCCCAGCAACCACCCAGAACACCATAACAACCACAAAAGCACCTAAGTAACCACCCATAACACCCAATTAACCACCCAGAATACCATAACAACCATCAAAACACCCTAGAAACAATGGAGAACACTATAACAACCACCTAGAACATCTTAGTAACCACCCAGAACACCATAGGAACCACACAGAATAGCATAATAACCACAAAAACACCCAAGCAACCACCCAGAACCCTATAGCAACCACACAGAAAACCCCATATTTTCTGCAGAAAATGCAAAAGTCCAATTGTTTTTTTTTTTTCTTTTTTTTTTACTTCAAAACAGAGAAGAACACATTATTTTCATTGCATCTAGAGAGGAAAGAAATTTCACTGAATACAAAACAAATGAGAGGTGGATGTGAGTCTCTGTGCTGCTCCTGCCAGAATTTTTTCCCGAACACAGCACTGAATAAATCTCTCTCGCTTCACAGCAGCCAAACCAAAGCACGACTGCTTCAGACATTCATGGAAAGAAGCCGTTTTATAGAGCTGCTTGTCAAAGCATGACTAGATTTAATTGCTTTCAGGCCATTGGAACACTGAGGCTCTGAGAGTGAGATGGAAATATGTTTCATGTTTAAGCATAGTTAAGAAAACAAAATCCTGGCAAACAATAAATGGATTTAAACACAGACACATAATGCATGCTCATCATCACATATTTGGGCTAAATCACATCTCTGCATAAAATTCAGGCTTTGGAGTGTTGCTTACAGACATTCTTTTATGGCAAGTTCAGAGATATGCCAGTATTCCACACAGAGGGAATAAAACATCCTTATTTTAGGCTTGTTTTTCAGTAGATTTGTTGAAATGATACTGGCATTCCTCTTGTATTTTGTTCTTCTTCATTGAGGTCAGTTGTGTTGAATCTAAATTTAGAGTTGATACCAATGTTCAAACCCTTCCTAAAGCATTCATCGGATCTTCCACGAATCATCTTCAGACCACGTTGGCCAACACTTTTTAAAAGCTTTTTGATAAACCAAATCATTCTTGTGTAACACATCATTGAATTTGATGACAAGATACCAAAAAGGATCAGAGGCTGTATGTAAGCAATGCTTTATGTAGCGACATGAAACTTTGCATGTGTCATTGCAACCAAACCCTGACAATATAATATACATTTTGAGAAGAAAGTAGCCCTTTTATCAAATTTATAAGCAGTTTTATTTAAGTTTTTAGTAATTCTTCTTATGGCTTTTAAACCATTTGGATTATACCATCTCTGGTGGTCATTTTAGGCAATCAAATATTATTGCCGTTGTTGCCGTTGGTGTGCTTTGCACAGTAATTGCTGCTTGCAGCTATATTTATTCCTGAATCTCTTGTTTTCCCAGAATGGAGGCGTCATGTTTGGAGTTGGCTTTGGAGGGGGAGCGTCTGTGTAAAGCGGGAGATTTTAAAGGCGGTACAGCGTTCTTTGAAGCTGCAGTTCAGGTGGGAACAGAAGATCTGAAGACCCTCAGTGCCATTTACAGTCAGCTGGGAAATGCTTACTTCTACCTGAAGGAGTATGGGAAAGCCCTGGAGTACCACCGCCATGATCTTACACTCGCACGGTAAGATGAGTGAATCTGAACATCTCAAACACTGACAAACAAGACTGCAAAGTTAAGGCCCAAACATACTCTGTGTAAGTACGTGAACGCAGACGCCTCTTGCTATGCAAGCTCGATTTCACACATCTTTGCGTTGTGAAATGTGTCAGAGTGCAATTCATAACCTAATGCAAGTATGCGCTGTATTCTCAGCATTGCTGTAAGGGGCGCTACAACGGATTTTCTTTTTTCAATCAACAACTGTCATGGCGGAGCAGCAATTTAAGGAGAGTCTTGCCGAACAAGTTAGATAATACAAAAATATTTTTCTGTCGTCTTTTCAGCAAATACAGCACACACTCTTCAACTGTCGACATGTTGACTCCACCACATCTGGTTTCGTGGCGCCTAAAAAACTCTTTCGCCCCCTTGTGGTCAAAGGTTTGTAACGGCCAGAGCAATGCAAGAGCACACGTAATGTATGTACAACGGGACCACGTGTTGGCCATGCATTGGCGAAGCGCTTGCATCTGCGTTTGCGTACTTGTGTGAAGTATGTTTGGGCCCTTAATGTAACAGCTCGGGTAGTGACAGTACCCTTTGGGAAGTTTCACTCAAAGGTGCAGTTTCAGACATATAGTGTATCCCACAAGAAATGAGTTTAAGAGTTGCAGCATATTTTTTCGTCAGGACAATAGGCGACCGGATTGGTGAAGGGAAGGCCAGCGGGAATCTTGGAAATACTCTGAAGGTTTTGGGTCGTTATGATGAAGCAGCTGTGTGCTGTCAGAGACATCTGGACATTTCACAAGAACAAGGAGACAAGGTGACAGAAGCACAATCATTACATCCTACTGACCACATGAATTTCCTCTTTAGACTGCAATAATAGAATAATAGAATGTAATAACTGCTCAGCTAACCCATTACTGAATTGAAGGGTTAGATTTAATTGCTCAAGACAAGCATAAATCATTAAAAGGCCATTATGTTCAAAGAAAATATACTGAGGGTGTAAAGTTTTGCTCCATTAACGATTTGCTTCAATAATATTTCTTTAAAATGACACATCATGAAATCTGAAATTTGGTCTTGATCACATACATGAATTCTGATTCACAAAGACAGTGTATCCTAACTGGAGTGATGATCCAATGCGTCCCCACCACAGATTGGGGATTTGGATGTGGTGGATTTTAACTACTGAAAATATGAAATATACAGTATGTATTTTGAAATTAATGTCCACTACATTGGTTGTAATTATAGCTATATTTCATCATTTAACTCTGTAATGAATTAAAATTTTCTTATCAGAATGACTCCATCTAAAAGATAGCAAGGTGCTTCTTCAACTTCGCACACTTTCATCACTGTGGACTTCCAGAAAGTAGAATATTTTTCACATTCTCATTGCTGGGGTGTTCTCTCATTAGTCTATGAACAATGTCCATCAGTGTGTGTACATGCATCACAGGAGATTTACGTGATTCCAGTCATGAAAATGTTCACCGCAGTGTGATTTCCAGGACATCTCAAATTCTGTAGTGTGTTTCAGAGAATTCTGTGCTGACACTGATGGAAATGACATTTATAACTTCATTTTTAACAAACTCCGGTATCGCAAAACTCCGGTTTATAAAGGGGCCACATCCATTTATGACTAGAGTTCAATTACATGAAATTTCTCCACTTGGCTACACTAAATACAAACAATTAAATCATATTCCCACATTTTTTGCATAATTTGACAAATTTACAGCTTGATTCGAAATGAGGCTAATAAAATCTTCTGCTCACAAGTTGTATTATTTCCCTTGATCTTTCTTTGTTTTGTCTCTTGTTTCATCTCAAGCATGCTCTTCACTGACGCTTTTGTCAGCTTGGTTCACAAGTGCACTAACTTTTGAAAAAAAAAACTGAATTAAGGGCAAAATTGTTTGGTGTCAGTGGTGGACAGTCGTAATTTATGAAAAAAGTATAGAAATCATTTTCACACTATTAATATTGAAATGTTTATGTTTATTTCACTATAAAATTAGATGATCATAGTTTTAAACATGTAATAATTTCTGTTTTTATAGTTCAATATTGAAAGTCTGGGTCTGAATGCTAAAACAATCAAGTCTGTATATAAAAGAAACTTAAAGTACCAAAAATAAATGATGAAGGCCTGGTAACAAGTTTCCAAGTCAGTTTTAATGAGACATAAAAATTAAATAAAAAATTAAAATCACTCCCTGGGACACAAAATTATCCTGCAATGATATTTCAACATCAGGAAGCTTTCTTGTACTGTTGCTTCTGTATTAATAAGAACTGGATGGTTAAATTAAAATGGTATAAGTTGTAAAATAACAGTATTTATGCTCGTTAACACAGTTAATGAAATTAACATTGTACATTTTTTGAACTCTTGTTCACTCACAATACATATATCAGCACCGCACTTTATTAGCCTCAGACTGGACTCACATTTTATACTTCTCTTAATAACGCACTGGCAACTGACTATCAACTGACAGCTGAATGTCAACACAACACTTCATATTTATTTCCACTGATTGCATGGGGGGGGCGTGGGGGTACAGTGTATTTTTATTGTATACAGTCTTCTTATTTGCGTATACTGTATATTGTATATTATTAGGTGTATATTTTATATTGTGTAACAAGATGTGTAAATTGTGTTATGTGTAAATCAGATGTATATTGTAATTGTCATACTGCTATGTTGCTTGGAACTGCACCCAAGACTTTCACCCACTGTTGCACTTGTGTATATGGTTGAATGACAATAAAGGGATTTGAATTTAATGATTGCATAAACATTGTTCAGGTTTGCATGTTTGGCATTTGTGGATTAATACTGCTGTGCTCTCTCTGCTGCTGTAGGTCGGGGAGGCCAGAGCTCTGTATAACATTGGGAATGTGTTTCATGCGAAGGGCAAACAGCAGATTTGGGGATGTTCTCAAGATCCTGGAGATCTTCATCCCGATGTGAGAGACACACTGCAGAGAGCCACAGCCTTCTACGAGTGAGTCCCACATGTCGTGATCTGATCACATTACTGGATGCCGAGCAGAATGCACTATTAACAGCCACATTTAATAGATACAGCAGGAACATAAATGAGACACAGAGAACCAGACGTGTCAGACAGGGACAAACAGGCTGAAACAGTCATTAGTTGCTCCAATATGTTTCTCTGTTTACTGGCAAAACATTGAGAACAGGAAACTCTCCTCTCCTAGAAAGAGTTGTAGAAAGAGGAAAATGTTCTAATTGTTAAACTTACTTTTATATGGAGAAAATGGGATCTTTATTGGCAGAGAAACCCGAAAGTGATATGAGTATTAGGTAAGATGGATTCATTGTTTTTATGTGGTTAACAGAGCTATTTGTGCCTCTCTTTCAGAATGAACCTGTCTCTGGTGAAAGAGTTGGGTGACAGAGCTGCCCAGGGACGAGCCTTTGGTAACCTTGGCAACACTCATTACCTGCTGGGTAATTTTGTTGAGGCCATCAAGTTCCACAGAGAGGTGCGACACTGACGTCACCGAGCAAAAACAGCAATGACATAAACACAGACCATTATGTGAAACTGTTTTGACATAAACTGTGCGTTCAATCATGTTTATGTGTTTCAGATTGGGACTTTAACTTGCAACGTTCATTTCAAAGTTTATTCTAACAGGATTTGCATTCAAAAGTAACACAATTCATGCTTGTTATTCTCAGCGTCTGTCCATTGCCAAGGAATTTGGTGACAAAGCAGCTGAGCGGAGAGCGTACAGTAACCTAGGCAACGCTCTCATTTTTCTGGGCCAGTTCAGTACAGCCACAGAGTATTACAGGTAAAAATGACTACACAACGCCATCTAGAGGACATGCCATGTGTAGCACACAGAATGTGTATGCATAAGCACACTTGCTCTGTGCATGGCCACAGTAAATTCACATACTTCTAAATCACTAAAAGTATGTACTTCACTGGTAATGGGAAAGTACATGATTTTGAGTAAGCAGTGAGAAAATAAGAGTGTGTCAGTATGATGACATCTTGTTACAGACCTTCTCTTCACTGCTATTACGTTAGCATGCTAGTGTTAGCATCTAGCTAAATTAAAACTCATTATTCACTGTTCAGGTTCATACATTTACCGCTTTTGTATACTGAACTGGAAAATAAAAGAAAATGTGTCATTTTTAAAGCGTTGTGTCAATGAAGCTGCTTTTGACTCGAGACTTTCCACGGCATTTGCACGCATGTCACCAGCAGATGTGTTTTGAGTGTTTCAAAACAGCGAATCATTTTGTGAAGCAATTATTTCAAATTATTCAAAGTTTTGAAAAGCTTTGCTTCTCCCATCACTATTTGAGGGTGGGCTCTTTTGACTTGGACCAGTAAACAACCATCCAGAACACCCCAACATCCTAGCAGTGAGTTTTGCAGAGGCAAGCGCCACTCATGTTTCTAGAGGAAATGTAAACCAGTAGTTTCTCTGTGGTGTTTTCAGGAAAACTCTGCAGCTGTCTCGGCAGCTGAAGGATCAGGTGATGGAAGCTCAAGCATGTTACAGTCTGGGAAACACACACACGCTGCTGCAGGAGTACGAACGTGCCATAGACTATCACCTCAAACACATGCTCATCGCACAAGAACTCAGCGACAGGTCTGAAATCACCAGGTCTCCACGAAGAGTCTAGAGCTATTACACTCAATTAAGATAACCCTTAAATTAATGGCAGATATTTAGATTCGCCTAGCAAAATATATCTTTTCATATTTCTGATTTATATGTAGACTAATGACACAGTTTGTCTACTTGCAAAGACCAATACGTTAACAAAGTGGGGCAAGAAGTTCAACCAGAGTTATCAAAGAGCAACATCTAAACAATAAATCTTTGTTGTTGGTCTTTTGTAGGGTTGGAGAGGGCCGGGCGTGTTGGAGTCTGGGTAATGCTTACGTGTTGTTAGGAAACCACCGTCAGGCTTTACACTACACCCGAAAACACTTGGATATCTCCAGAGAGGTGAGCACAAACTGTGCTTTCTTGTTAAGCTGGATGTGTCCAGCAACAGTCCTCGCTTCTCCTCCTTTAATCTTTAATATGTGCTTATCTTTAAAGGGATAGTTCACGCAAAAATTTAAATTCTGCCATCATTTACTCACTTTCATTTCAGTCATGGCAACTCTCGGAATAAATTTAGGGTGTAATAATGGATATGACAAGTCAGGTTTGGTCTTGGCGGACTTCAAGTATGAAGACTTTCTGCTGCTTGAACAAACATTAATGCTGTGATGAGCATGAAAGACACAATTACACATTCAAACATACAATCTGCCTGAAGCAGATCTAGACATGTGGTGGTTCTGAAGAGGAGGAGGAGGCTTTCAGAGAGAAAACTCCTGTAGCATGCTACACTTTAAATGCTAGACAAAGATGGAGTATTACAGTAGCTTGGACCATGTATTTTTTCTTGACTCAATGATAATCATGTAGCTCAAAACCTGTTTGATTTTTCTCTGTGAAACACAAAATACAGTGTACAAAATACAATACTACTTCCATATAAAAATGATGATTAATTCGGTCAAGCTCCAAAAAGCACACTATATATATATATACAGTATTTGCTGTAAATATTCCTCTCCATCTCACAAATTGCATTCCCGTTTGTGTTGAAAAATTACGGCAGGTTTGCTGTCATTGCCTTTGTATCTCGTGTCACATGACCGATTTGAATATTTTAATATTCATGACTGCAAACGTGATTTGATGGCTATGACCGAGGCTGAGATTATCTGTGAGAAATGACTTGAAATTTAGTCTGTTCCTCACACAATGCTATCGTATGACTATGAAAGACTTGAAATAGAGCACACAAGTCCTATGTACAACTTCCATGCTACTTTTATAATGCTTTTTTGTCATTTTTGGACATTGACATTGCAAAGCACAATTTACTTTAATTTTGAAATGACATGATGAGGTTGTTTACATTATTGGTTGAACTATTCCTGCAGCTCTTTCCTTGTCTTTGCTCTCTCTCTCTCTCTCTCTCTCTCTCTCTCTCTCTCTCTCTCTCTCTCACATACACACACACAGATCGGGGACAGGAATGGAGAGCTGACAGCTAGGATGAATGTCAAGGAGCTGATGGAAGCTCTTGGGGTGAAGGAGGCCGATCTCTCTCCATCTGACTCTGAGTTTACAGTGCAGGGTAAGAAAGGGAAACCTTTTTTGTAACTAGACAGGTAACATGTAGGAGAGACCAGGGCTAATTGTCACATTAACACTAGTGAGTGAATATTTCTCAGAGCAGTTTTAAATTTGAAAGTCAATTTTTATATAAATATAAATCTTGACTATAAAAAAAGATACATTTCATAAGCCCTTTGACCATTATTGTCCTGGAAAGCAAGGCATTTAAAATTTATTATAAACTATTTAATGGGTTTTCAGTAAAAATGAAATAGTGAAACAATTATGACACTCAAAACAATTAATTAAATAGCAAAAATGTAAATGGAAACATACAAATACATGAAGCAATTGTTTTGGCCAACATAAACTGTAATTAATAAATTGTAATTGTAGTTGTAGTTATATTTCAGTTTAGAAGGATGGAACTCACACAAATCTTCTAATTTAAAGCTAAAGTGTGTAATGGTGCATTCATGTCATGTCGGAATTACTGTAGCTATGATATTCTGACTTGTAAAAGCATTAACGTCTTCGTAGAACACGGAATTACAAGTTGTGAACTCGGAATTCTATGAAAGCTCCGAGATGACGTCATGTAAAAAGAGCCAGTATGGCAGCAGCCTCAACAGCTGAAGGTAGTGAACACATTTTTCTGTTTGAGATGCCATTTGATTATGCCATCTTTACCTGGAATGCTTTTTTTGTTCTTAAATTATTATTATTATTATTAATGTCTGTGCCGCTGAATGGAATTGCAAAAATATATATATTTTTTATTCCAAAATAATTTTTTAATACTCCCCTTTCTTCTATAGACCAATCCTTTGGCAATGTTACCGCTTACGTCAAACACGGAAGTGGTGGCAAAAACCGTGCGCAAAAAGTAAACTTTTATCAAATTCAGTTAATTATTTTGAGGGCTCTCGTGGACGGCTGTGGCTTCAAGCCATCAACAGAGCTGACTGGACTGAGGAGATCATTTCAACTCACTGCTTTGCAGCAAACATTTATAGCGAACATTATTACATGTTTGTTATGAACTCATATCATTATAATAATTGTATAGCTAATAATATGTCTGTATTTATGATGGTTTTGTATCGTGCTTTCATTTAATCATCTAATCAAATCTAACACAATAGTCTACCGGCTTTTTACCACCACAAGGGGATTGGTCTATTAATCGAACAAATGGATAGTCCAGCCCCCAGCTCACGTCATTGGTTGAGTCTATGTTGTTGTGTCGGGCTGGACGAGCCACATAAAACATACAGATGAATTTAATAGTGCCACAGAGAGAGTGTTTACAATTTTTGAGAAAATTAACCTATACAACTGGCTTACTTGTTGTTGTCTCTGCAAATTTCGCTAAGATAAGAGAAAGTAGTTGAACATCGAAAAAATTACATACTTCAGCTTTAAGAGGGGTTTCAACTGGGTGTTTGAAACCAACAAACAAAACCACTGCTAGAGCACAACTTGCTCCCTGCACTGCTTTCAGTACTCTGGTTTGAACTAGTGCTGTTTCATTTGTGAACAAATGTGTGTTTTTGAATGAATCTTTTAAGTAAACAAATCGTTCTCATTTACTTTTCACCATTGTTCTCTATTGTGCTTTTTAAGTAGGCTGACTACTCAGAGCATTTGTCTCATAACAACTCAATTGTCGCCACCTACTGGTGTAAAGATGTAATCTGCAGAAATGCTCACTGTACGAATCAGTGAAAGAATTCAACATGAACAATTAATCAAAATACCCAATACAATTTGGAAAGCCATGAATGCAGAGTAGTACGAATAGTGAAGCATCCCAGTGCTGTTAGGGTGAATATCATATACTGTACAGTATACTGTACATATGTACAGTATGCATGTGTTAATTTGATTATTTGGGAAGAATTAATGTCACAGGAAATATGACATGAATATGAGCTTCTGTAAAATAATGCTGTAGTAATACTTTTGTGTATGACAGTCCAAAAATTGAATGTTAACATGCCATGTCAGTAATTAATATTACATGAATGACCCTTAACATCTTGTGCTTGTGTTCTCTTGACAGGTGCCAGACCAAAGTTCGCCAAGACGAGCAGTACGGACAGTGTTGACCTCTGGAAATACAATGCTGAAAAGGTAAAATAGTCATTATCTGATTTGGTACTCTTCATTTTGCCAAGTAAAAATCTTCTGTTTGTGCTAGAACAACATTCTTGTCAAACAAGCTTAATCCAAACCCTCTCCCTTATCTAAACCCTAACCATACCCATTAACCCCTGAAATCAAAGGGAAATTGTAGGTTGGAATATATGCTGTTGAAGACCCTAATCTTAACCCTAAATGCAACCCTAACATCTGATTGGTTGATAGGAATGTTGTTCCAGGACCAAAAAGTGTGTTCATTCAGCCACATGTTCTTCATGGTCACCCACTGTAGGAGACAGTCACGCAGAGATACTAATATCGCTTCACAATCATTTTGTTGTGGATTGCAGAATGGTGATGGTCCTGATGTTGATGGTGTATCGAGGAGGTCGAGGAACAGCAGAAGGAATGCAGACAGTCATTCGTCTGATGAGAGACAGTGGATGGACTCGCCTGTAGACACGGATGACATCACTGTTCAAGTCACACCTCCAGTGAGTATCTGTCTTGCTGTCTGTCTGTGTATCTGGATCATTCTTAGGAAAGGGGGCCATCAATGCATTCAACCTCTGAGACCTCCACATGACTGCTGTGTGCATTTTCCATTTCCCTTTTTTATTTTTATCTAGTAGCAGCTAATAATCAAGCAAAAAAAAAAAAAAAAAAAAAAAAAATATATATATATATATATATATTTTCTTTTCTAGAGCAAATAGTTTCCTAAAAATTGATGTCCACATATGTGTGATGCAGCAGTTTCCTTCAGGAACAAAGTGCATGCTTATTATGTTCAACTAATAAGAGAGAAGTCTCATTTTTTGGGCAACTGGAAGTGGTGATTTTCTGAAAATGTACTATGATAAACCATTGAGACTTTGGTTTCATGGAAAAAATGATTGGAACAAAATTAACTGGTTATTAACCAAGGCAAGTTTATTTACTAACCAGTTACCAACATTTGGTACCAACCCGTTTTCCGTCACGCTTTGTGAAATTTCCATCCATCCATCCATCATGTAAAGCTGTGGTTTTTGTAATGTTACTTTCTCATGAGTGTTTGATTATTTCATTTTGCTGAAATCGTAGCTCAGGCTAAACGAGCAGATGTGCTTGTGTTCAGGCTTGAATTGATTCCATGTTGTAAAGTGCTTCACTGAAGGTTTCACCTGATAGCATTAGATCTGTGTTGCACTGAATCAATACACATGGTTGCACTGCTGTCAAATGCATCCGTCTGCTCACACGATCAAGAGAATATGACAATATTACATGTTACAAATACTATTATTAATATTCCATCGTTTTTTACATTTCACAGATGGTCAGTCTGTCTGTATATATTGTCATAAGATATATAGACAGCCTTAAGATTCTTCTTTTTACCTAGCTGATTAATTAAACCAATTAATAATTATAGTCCATATTTATTATATTAATTTGACTATAGTTTTACATTAGTAATTTTACAAAGTAATTTTCCAACACTTTCACTGAGTAGTAATAATAGCAGTATTTGTCTGTGTAGGGTTTGTTCATGTCTGATGTTCCCTAATGAGGGTCATTCAAATATTCCAGAAGCTTTAATCGTGTGTGTCATATGAACGTCTTTCACTGAGTTACAGGGCTCGTTTTAGCATTATTCCTCATTGGTGTGTAAAAAGACCTCTCTCCTTGACCCTGCACACACACACACACACACACACACACACACACACACACACACACACACACACACACACACACACTCTCTCTCACACACACACACTCTCTCACACACACACAGTGTGCATTGGTTGGTTTAGGGTTTGTGCTTTTGATCAAAGGCCATAACACTGGGTCATGGGGTTTCTGTGGAAGCCATTATGTTATTTAGTCAAAGACCTTTCACGGCCCATTCTCTCTCTCTCTCTCTCTCTCTTTCCCTCTCTCTCTCTCTCTCTCTCACCCTCAGTGTAGCCAAATTATTGGAGTAAATGCATCGACAGCTGTAAGAGCTGAACAGGATGAGAGAGACAGACAGACAGAGAGAGAGAGAGTGTAGAGAGGGTTTAGGGAGACATTGAAGACTGAAAGACTTCATGATGGATTCTCTACTATGATCAGAAGAATGACAAACATACAGACGCTTGTGGAGGGAAAACGTGAGGCTTTATCTGCATACTTTGACCTGTGTTTTAAAAGTGCCTTTACACATATTAATAATAATAGTAATATTTTTTGTCTTGTTTTTTTTATCATTCTTTTTTTGTCTTTTTTCAAGTTAAAGCTTAACATTCTTAAAAACAAGATACATTTACTAAGCAAAACTGTAATACTGTTGAGATATGTTTTTAGAGAATATAAATTAAATGAAAATGTTGTGAGGTTTATGCTTAAAACGTAAAAAAAAAAAAAAAAAAAACGTTCACCAATGTTTTTGCCAAACAAACTTAATTCAAGATATATTCTCTTTAATCACGTCTAAATGCTGCAACCTGGTTCATAGAATCATTACGTTACTATAACTACATTTTTGCAAGATTACTGGTAACAATTTACAATAAGGTTGCATTCTTTAACATGAGTTAATGCATTTAGTACCATTAACTAATAAAGAACAATATATATGTTTACAGCGTTTAATAATATTTTTTAATGTAAGTTTACAAAAATACAACTGTTCATTGTTAGTTCATGTTCATAGTGCTAACAATTACGTATGCAACTCTTGATTTTAAAAATGTATTAGTATATGTTGAAATGAACTAACCAATAATAATAAATGGTGTAAAAGTCTTCTTTTTTGGTTCATGTTAACAAATGTAACCCTTATTGTAAAGTGTTACAAATTATTTTTAAGTGGCTTTTTCACATTGGAAATGAACACTAGAGGCGCTACAACAACAATGACTTTTATTCACTTTCACACAAATCACGAGTAAAACAGCAGATTATCAGTTCATAAACAGTTACTTTTCACCCTGTTCCTCACACAATGCTATCTTATGACATCTAAACACTTTAACTATAGCGCATGATAGGGGTTGCACAGATTAGTCAACTAAAACCAACGTAGTCGACACCGTCAGCCTGAAGTCGACTAGTCGATCACAACATGATTTATAAAACACATTTTTTTAGGAAATACAGTGGGTGTGAAGCCCGATGGCTCAGCACTGACAAAGCGCAGTGGCTTAAATATAGGCTGTTTTGTTATGTCAGACTCACATTAAAAGACACACACACAATGCACTTCAGAACCGCTGTTTGTTTACTGTGTCACTCTGCTCAACAACACAACGCATAAACAACAATCTTATGCATCTGTATTGCACATCTGCATAGCGCTGTATCAACATTGATAATGTTCAGAACATGCCATGGGTTACTCTGATAAAGATGATGCAATGGCTACCTTAACCTGCAATATATGCAAACTAGCCTTCAAATATAAACAAAATACTAGTATTATGTTGTATTATGCGTAAGTGTTATTAGCTGACCAAGTTGCTGTTCGCTCTTTCAAGAACATGATTCTCAACAGTTAGAAAAATGCTTCTAGTTGGAATTCGATGACCTGACAGAATACGTCCCGATTGTTAACTTTGTGTGGTGGGACATCTAACTTAGATTCTGTTTGCTTCTTCAGGAATTTTATTCGGCGACAGTTTAGATAAGCGCTTCAAGTTGGAGTCCACTGACATGACAGAATGCAACTTCATTGTCATCAGCACACTAGATCCCGTGTCTCCCCATAAACCATCCGAACAAGCAACGGGACAGGAAACCGCCTGCAGCTGTCACACTTCTATTGAATAGGTGCTTACAAGGAGATAGCGTTATGGTTGAATTTTATTTTACATACAAAACATTGTGTTCATAATTTTCCTCTCAGGTGCCAAATTACAATGCATGTTTGCATGGCAACCTATAGGACTCCATGTAGTGGTTTGGGGCAGAATGACATCATGACTAATCAAATTCGACTCAACTAATGCTCGACTACTGAACTATTAAAAGTCAGTATTCGTGCAACCCTTAGCGCATGACTTAACATTTGCATATAACCAAATACATTTACAAGCTTGTTTGTGTGTGATCAAATTGTGCAGTAGCTCAACTGATAGAGTGTTGCACTTGTGATGTAAAGGAGTGGGGTACAAGTCCTGAAAAGCACGCGATTCCACACGTGAGCCGAATGTGTTTTTCATCTCACATTTGCTTTTTCTGACACTATCGGTTAGGTTAGGGTTTTAGGTTTAAGGGAGGAAGGTTAGTTTAGTTGATTTAAAACTCGATAGAGCATTAACCTTAAAAACGTCATCTGTTTGGGAGAACATTTAACTCGCTTTTAGCACCACACAGCTGACATTTAGACTTGTAACTGCCACAATGCCATTATGAAATTTTTTGCTACATTCACATAATTTTTTATCAGACCAGGCACACTTTACATACACAATTTTGCTTCTGAAGTAAATGTATTTTGTTTTAAGGGTATATATATATATGTTGGCAACTCTTTACATTAATGTTCCATTTGTTAAGGCTTTATAAATGGCTTCATTAATAATTGATACATTAACAAATGCATTATAAATCATTGATATGCTGGTATATCAACAAGCATTAATAGGGCAACTTTCATGCAATACTTACCAATTAATGAGCATTTTAACTTACATGTTATAAATGCTTAATAAATACTCTTACTCAGAATTATATTAATAAAAAATACAAAATACCCTAATTCATGTCACAATGCATCAAATATATACTATTATAGTGAGATTAAGAGGTGGGATTATGTGTGTTTCTATTCATGACTGTAATGTCTTGACTCACTTGTGTTATCACTTTCATTGTCACGTTGATGTCAAAAGAATGGGGTTACTCCGAGTGCTGTCCCAACATAATTAGTTCTATTTACCTAAAGTCCTCTGCAAAAACACTTTTCAGCTCTTCATGCTCATTCACAGCAGATATTATATAATAACGCCTGATGACCATTAAACTATACTCAACTTTATGTACAGGTTTATAATGTTAACAACTCCTTCATATGTCTCCACTTTCAGATTTTCATGTGAAACTAATTATGAATAGGTATTATGAAACATTTATACATGTATTATATGACATGTAAGTTAAAATGCTTACTATTTAGAAAGTATTACATGACAGTAGCCCTATTTATTCATGTTGTTATAACTGCATATCAATGATTTATGATGCATTTTTAAACAAGTTATTGGTCATTAATAAACACTTTATAAGCACTTAACAAAGGGCATTATAAATGCTTAATAAATGAAAACCTCATTTACTGTTTTTAGTTCAACCTTATTAAATGCTTTATACAGTATGTGTTCACTTTACATTAATGTATATTTTCATTGGTTACTAATTCTGAATACGTGTTTTTTTGAAGTATTTATAATATGTGAGGTAAAATGGCTCATTATTAGGGAAGCATTAAATGACAGTCGGCCTTTTTATTTGTTGTTATAACTGCATATCAGTGATTTTTAATATATTCATAAATGACTTATTTGTAATTAATTAACCCATTTATAAGCCCTTAACAAAGGGAACATTAAAGTGTTACTGATATTTTTTCTTGATAACAAGACAACAATACTGATTAAGAAAATAATATTTGCAGTTGTTTAAAAGTAGACCATTAATGACCCTAAATCATCACCCCCCTCCCCCCCTCAACCCTTCCCGACCCATTTCTCTTTTCCATAATCAGAGATCTCACCCGCCCCCCTTCATAATGAGTTGTTTTCCCACAGTAGGACAAAGAGAGAGAGAGAGAGAGAGAGAGAGAGAGAGAGAGAGAGAGAGAGAGAGGACACTTAGAGAAAGGCAGAAATGGCAGAGGACACACACTGATGGAATAGAGCAGGACGTTTCTTTAATTTGATTGGATGATTGTCACCTGGTTGCCGGATTAGTGAATCACTCAATAAGTATTAATGATTATTTATTATTGAGTATTACAATTATATTGCACTGCTGGAATTGTATTTTATTATATTACTGGACTGAGCTTCAAAGATGTTGAACTGTTGTAGCTTAAAAACTTAATTTGATGTGGTCTGATGGTGGTCAAATCAATGGTTTGGATGGGATTGTAAAGCTTTGACATTATTGGTGATTGTCTAAAAAAATAAATATGCATAAACATTATTACATTATGTGAAAATGGTCATTCACTAATATATATTTAATGATGCAGTGATAATGAATAAGGGTTTGTTGAGCAGGGCCGGGCCGGTACAGACACATTTCACAGTGTTATTGATTAGTCGTTTGATTGTGTCTGTCCTGTAAGAGCTCTAACATTGATTGATCCATGATCACTTAATCTAATGATCAGACATGATGCCTTTGTGCACTAGTTTTTAACGTGGCATTTATCCGATAACAACCAAGATGGTTTGTTCAGTCATTGTTGACATCAGTCTTTAAATAAATCTCAAACATTCAGAGTAACACAGGACAAAACATTCATCTCATTTGCTTGGATTTGTCTTGAGATGATCAGTGTAATTAAAACACCATTTGATGTTGTTTTGTGGGCTTTATGAATGCATCTCACATCATTTGATGGTGATATTGTAGTGCTATTCAGTTCTTTAATGTCAGGTTTAAATGGCTGCAGTATATTGGGCACTGTGGATTTGAGTGTGTGTGTGGCTGGACACTGAAAGGTCATTGTGATAAATTCACTCTTTACACAGAGTTGTTCAGATTGAGATAACAACTCACATGAGCATTCACTAAAGTCAGGAGGATAGATTAGCCTGCACCAACACATGACCAGCTAACTCACATCACCACACTACTAACCCAAGACTGTACTGGCATTAAACCTTGGTAATAGTGTATTGTCAAACAATTGTAAACATACGTGTGGGAGAATCTGACGAAGCTTGTTCAGAACATGTTTGGCTCAAATTTCACCCCTTTGCATAAAGAAAATTAAGCCTGTTTTTAAAACTATTTAAGACTTTGAATTGTGACATTCTTTTCATGAACATTAAGCACTTTTCTAGAGGACAGGGAGAATTTATTTTTAGAAATTGCATTGCATTCCCTCGCAATAGCTTGATCCATATGAAATGAACCATTTATTTATTACAGTAACTATGTCATTTGTAATAAAACCACAACCAGAAGATTTACCATGGTTTTACTACAGTAACCATATTGTAACCATGATATCCATGGTAAACCAATAAGAATGATACAGGATTGGTTACTGCAGGTTAAATATAGTGAAAACATGTTTAATTTTCATAATAAATTACTTACCATGGTGTTACTATAGTTGAACTGTGGTAACCATGTTTTTTTTTTTTTTTTTTTTTTTTTTTTTTGCAGATTTGGTTTTCCTTTATTTACCTATTTGAACTAAGGTTACTGTAGTAAAATCTTTGTTAATTTTTGTAAGGGATGGATACTGGTATTGTAAATGAACACAAAATAAGTATTAGAGAATGCAAAACTATTTTAGAAAATAAATTCCCTCCCTGTCCTTTAAGGGGTCCTGTAACGATGTTGCTGGCGCTGGCAATGACAAAGACGATGGCGATGGTGTAACAAACCCAAGTGCAAATTTATTCCAATGTGTATCCAAAAACCCTACCTACCAACATGAAGCAAACATAAACATGAACTTGGCTTGACATAGACTTGGCTTGACATAGACTTGAAACTCACAACCAAAGTTACATTTAACAAACAATACCTGACAATGGACCATGGAAAACATGAGGGAAAAATACATGTTTTAAATGAAAGTTTTCATATGTATTTTGTGCAGAAGCTGGGTTGTGACCCATCAGATGAGGACTGCTTTTTTGACCTGTTGAGTAAGTTTCAGAGCAGTCGTATGGATGACCAGCGCTGCCAACTGGACGAGATGCCCGATGGAGAGGACGCAGGAGGAGCGGACGAATCTGCCCTTAATGACATGATCGGTCAGTCACATTCACTCTCTCAAAGTCAACATCACATAATAAATATCTACACCGATCAGCCACAACCACCTGCCTAATATTGTGTAGGTCCCCCTCATGCCACCAAAACAGCGCCAACCCATTCTGAAAGGATATTCTTCTCACCACAATTGTACAGAGTCGTTATCTAAGTTACCATAGCCATTCTCTGTTGACCTCTCTCATCAACAAGACATTTCCGTCCACAGAACTGCCGCTCACTGGATGTTTTTTGTTTTTGGCACCATTCGGAGTAAATTCTAGAGACTGTAGTGTGTGAAAATCCCAGGAGATCAGCAGATACATGTTATGCTGCAGTTATGCTGACGATTCACAGCTTTATCTCCCATTGAAATCCGGTGACTCTATACAGACTCTACTGGACTGTTTTGAGGACATTAAAGGCTGGTTGGCAAATAATTTCCTCCAGCGTAATAGTGACAAAACTGAAGTAATCATCTTTGGTCCTTCTAAGTCCAGAAGCTGTCTCGCTAGCAAGCTAGGCCACCTCTTTCAATATGTAATGCACATGCAAAAAACCAGGGTGTTATTTTTGATTCTTGAAAAACAAATAAATACTGTCATAAAAAATAGCTATTATCAATTGAGAATTATTTCCAAACTCAAATCATTTCTGCCTTTTCATGACTTGAAATTTATTACATCACGACTATACTATTGCAGTTCTCTTTATCTAGGTCTCCCTCAGTCCTCCTTAATACGACTGCAAATGGTCCAGAATGCAGCTGCAAGGCTGTTGACAGGTTCTAAAAAACGTGATCACATTACCCCAGTTTTGGCCGCTCTTCACTGGCTCCCTGTCTATTTTAGAATTCAGTTTAAGATTTTGCTGTTTGTTTTCAAAGCCCTTAATGGGCAGGCTCTATCATATATCTCAGATCTTATTCAACCGCATTCAGTTAATAGGTCCCTTAGATCTGTCAATAAAGCTCTGTCCCACGGTTACGTCTCAAACTTAAAGGTGATAGAGCCTTTGTAGTCGCTGCTCCACGTTTGTGGAACAGCTTGCCACTTGACATTCTATCTCTGTTTTTAAAATTAGGCTCAAAACACATTTTTATTTTGGCCTTTTCAGCATAATAACTCCATACTAATATTGTTGTTATGCTTTTCTTAAATGTTGTTGTATTGTATTGTATTATGCATTTTATAATTTGTTTTTATATACTCTGTGCAGCACTTTGGTTAGTGTAAGCTGTGTAAAATGTGCTTTAGAAATACATTTTACTTACAGAAATACTCAAACCAGCCCATCTGGCATGAACAATCATCCATGCGATTATCTAATCAGCCAATCGTGTGGCAGCAGTGCATAAAATCATGCAGATACGGGTCAGGAGCTTCAGTTAATGGGGAAAAAATGTGATCTCAGTGATTTGGCCGTGGCATGATTATTGGTGCCAGATGGGCTGGTTTGAGTATTTCTGTAACTCTGATCTCCTGGGATTTTCACACACAACAGTCTCTAGAATTTACTCCAAATGGTGCCAAAAACATCCAGTGAGCAGCAGTTCTGTGGATGGAAATGTCTTGTTGATGAGAGAGGTCAACAGAGAATGACCAGACTGACAAAGTCTACGGTAACTCAGATAACCGCTCTGTACAATTGTGGTGAGAAGAATATCCTCTCTGAATGCTATTCTGAGATGCGGGTTGGCACTGTTTTGGCAGCACGAGGGGGACCTACACAATATTAGGCAGGTGGTTTTAATGTTGTGGCTGATCGGTGTATATTCACATCAGTATTCTTCAGATATTTCAGATTTGTGAGACACAGAAATGTTTAGTTTTGTGCTTAGATGCAGTTTTAGTCATAAGCATACTTCTGTATTCTTTTTTTTTTTTTTTTTTTTTTTGTGATTAACATTTTTATTAATTTTTCAAAATAAAGAAAAACAAAACATATATACAATGACTCAACATTAACTCCCACTACTTCCCCTCCCCAATCAAGAACCCCACCTGACCCCAAACATATTTCTGTATTTTTGAGTAAAATATTCAGCAGGAAATAATGTTCAGTATTAGATTGGTTAGTGTAAAGTGAGCAATTATATTATTTCTTAATATGAATTTTTAAGAACTGCTCACACAGTATTGGTGTCTTCAGCCAAAAAAGAAGGATTATGGAAACAAACATAGTTCTTTCTTCAGAATAACCTGCACTGAAGAACTCACATTAAGATCAGGGACATTTATAAAGCAATAAATAAAGAACATTTTGAATCCTGTCTTCAGCTTATTCATTCAGTAAAAAAGCTCTCCATTCCACTAAGATCATCAGTGTGAAATTTAGCATTTATCGAAATATATATTTTTTCCCTCCTTGTCAGGCACCAGTCTCCTATCATCTCCTCAAACCGAAGAGCTGTTTGACTTGATTGCCAGTTCTCAGAGCCGTCGTCTAGACGATCAGAGGGTGAGCGTCAGCAACCTGCCCGGACTCAGAATCACCCACAATAATCTGGGTCACCTGTGCGGAGAGGGCGATCCTCAGGAGCCCAGCGACGACTTCTTCAACATGCTCATCAAGTGCCAGGTGAGATCATGATAAATGAATAACGCCAGATGCTGTTATAGACACTTTAACTGAATACATTTACATGCACACCAATACAATGATAACTACTAAAAACCATCTTATTAAACAAAACGACAATGCAAGAAAATCACGTTTACATGACATTTGAAATCATCTGATTATTCTCAGCTTTTGACGTCAAAAATGTAAACAGTCATACCCATACATTGTGCACATTGTATAACGCATTAAGAATCCTGGTAAAGGTGTTTACATGCAACACGAAATTGGGGTATTGTGTGTTGATCGATTTTGCTTAAACCATTTATGACCTTACCCTGATAAAGACATTGTCGATTTATTAAGTGTAATCGGTGTAAAATTGTGCATGTAAACGTGCAATGTCTCAGAATTTCAAATTTCAGTTTCACATTTTTTGTGATTCATTTAGCTTGAAATCACTTACTTATTTAAACCCAAAGTAGCTCTGTAGCAAATGCTACAGCATTTTATGCCATCATACAGTAATTTGATCCAAATGCATATTTTTATTTTGCTGTCCTCTGATCTATTTTTTTGCCGCTCACATACCTAATTTAAAGGCAGCATCACATCTCAGAATGCAGGGCCATTTTTAGCTATAAGCGATATAAGCGAGCCACCAGGGGGCCCCACAAAGCAAGGTCTTTTTTTTTTCTTTCTTAAATATACTAAAAGCTGTGAGTAAGTCTCAGACATCTATTATGGTCCAATTAGACAGGTATAGGGGGCCCACTTGTGGCTCAAGAGGGAAGGGAGAATGCAATGATTTGGTGGTAGTTGGGGGGGTTGATTGAGGGGGGTTCCAAGTAGGATATCACTTAGTATGCTCAGACATGGCCCTGCCAGAATGAATTGCTAAGAGGCAAGTACAAATTTATTTTATTTTTACATTTAAGAGTCCTCCAAAAACATAACTCAGTGGTGAAACATTACTTTAATATGAGATCATTTCGGGCATTTCAAAATAGTGAATCATTTTTTGAAGCAGTTAATTCATTTGATTCAAATTCTCGTAAAATGTAGTTTCTCCCAAAACTACCACCCAAACCTTGGTCCTTTTTATGTGCTCATTTTGCAAAGGTGCCTGGAATTGCACCTGGAAGGCCCGCCCCCATTCCTAATCCTAACCATATGGAGCCTCTAAGGCTGAGTAGCCTGCCAGGAACATCTCTAGGCACCTTAAAAATATGAAGTTGGCCAGCATGAAACCATAGAGCAAGAATCACTACAATTCAGACAAGGGCGCCCTCTGGTGTCTGGGTTGTGATCTAGCCTGCCTACTCAAAAAATACCAATACAAATTTGTAGACTATTTCACCCACTAGCTTTTGTGTGCTGTATATTTTTGTGCTCATTGAGTATCACATCATTAGCTTAGCAACATGCTTAGAAGGCAGCTGCTTATGTAGACAGCTAACAAAAGAGCCCTTTTGTTACATTATATTGCACAAGTCTCATCACTGTTTATTTATGTGTTCAGTCGTCCAGGATAGATGACCAGCGTTGCTCTCCTCCTGAGGGTGGTCCGCGGGCCCCTACGGTGCCTGACGAGGATTTCTTCAGTCTCATACAGAGAGTTCAGGCCAAACGGATGGACGAACAGCGTGTGCATCTCCCATCAGATGATCAAGATGAACAAGAGCCGCCTGAGGCTGAGAGAGAGCCAGGGGCCGCAGACTCTGGGTAAATCCACTGGGGCCCACAGGAGACCGGGCCCAAATATGGACAACAAGAACCAGAAGGGGAAGGATGTTTTTTTGTGAGAAAACAGACTCTTTAATGAGATGAAAAGAAATGTGCACTTCAGAGTCTGTGACGTGTGCTGGTATTTTGCGAACGCATGTGAGATAAAAGTTCACCAAATTGCAACGCAATTGCCAACTCAGTATACTGTGTAGTGTTACACCTCATGTGCTTTATAGCCAATTATCCATAAAGTTTGAGTTTATATTGACTAGATTAATGGACATGCCTGCATTTCCATTTGGATAGAACTTTCTGGGGGGATTTCACAATGAATTAATTGCGTCCACTGATAGTGTTGTTTATTTGCACATGCTGTCTGCGCTGTTTTTGCACCCTATTCGTTAAATATAATGCAAAACAGGTAACAGACACCTGTTTAAAAAAAATAAAATGCTGAACGCAGCTTACACAACATAATATCCCATCTTACCAGTTGGTTATGAGTGCTAGGTTGTAAATGATTCCATGATATACCACTGTGATCCAGCACCTGAACTGACTCGATAAAATGCTGAAAACTATGCTGCACATCTGGATATGACCAGATATAATGCTCTTCTCCATCATTTGATCATTATTTGATGAATTGTTGCTGCCATGATCAATGCAAAATATACACAAACATCTTTTATTAATAAAAATCTATTTACCACTTGCTTTTTTGGGGCGGTAACAGTGCAGCATTGACAAATAGCATCAGACAAATAGCGCTTATGTTTGTGAATCTGGCACATTCTATAATAATGTTTATTTGCGTAGAAAGGAGCCATGTGAAAAGAATGAAAAGAACGACAATTAATTAATTTGAATGTGCATGGTGCAGCAGTTGTTCAGCGCATTTAACACGTCGGACACATTTAAGTTGGACTGCGGGAGGTTTGTAAATGAGACGCAGGTTTACCATGTGCTAAAGTGGCGCAACTGTTTAGTGAATTCACACCTTCTCATTTGTCATCATTTCTTGCATACTGCCTTAATTGGATTCTGACGGAGCCCCTTAGAGGACAAGGACAGTATTGTAACTTTAGTAACTATGGCTACAGTAGTAAAACCATGATTAATTTTCGTAAGGGGTAGATAAAGCTATTTCAGAAAATAAACTGCCCAAACTGTCTTCTAAGGGGCTCCGTTAATTCGCAGACTCTGATTGTATTCCTTGATATTCTGTAATTTATGAGCACTTCAAGGAGTAATGTTCTGGTTTAGTGTGTGTGTTTAATGACAGTATTAGTGTTGCATCACTGCCAGTGTTAAAGAGCTGCTAACTTAGACCTTCCTAATCGCAAGTGCATTTGGGTTCTGCTTTTATATCATGTTTTCATTTACCTCCAAAATTAAGACATTAGAGCTGGTTGTCCTCTTTTCATTATACTCTGTTTCAGTCGCATTTGAAGATATAATTGTTGTTAACTCCACATATGTATTTATTAAAAGTGTTGATAAAAATTGTTATCTTTAAAAAAGACTGTGAAAATAATTTTAAGTATTGATAATTGTGGGAACATAAAAGTATGTGAATGTTCATGGTACAAAACTCATTTACTTCATGTATGTTTGACCCACAGCGGTTTGACTGATCTGTGTGGGACAAAGAAAAATTGAAAGTGATTTGCCCCGCAGTGGGGGTTTTGGCTGCTTCAGTTTTCCATCATTAGGTCTGAGTCAGTTGATTGAGTTTTCAGATTTTTGCATGATGCTATGGTGTTTTAGTAATTTGTGGCCGAGCTGATCTTCAGTCAGAATAATGGCTTTCTCGTGTTTTTTTTTTTTTTTTTTTTTTTAATTATTATCTATTTTGTTAAGAGGTAAAAAATTTATGATTTATCAATCAATGTGTGACTTTGTTATGGGTTAGGCCGATGTATGATCCTTAGACATTAATTAAATAACTTTATTCACTATTTAAGCAACAGATTCACAATAGTGATAATATGAAATAATTTCGGGCATTTCAAAATAGTGAATCATTTTGTGAAGCAATTAATTCATTTGATTCAAATTCTCATAAAACTTTGTTTCTCCCAAAACTACCACCCAAACTTTGACCCCTTGGTCCTATTTATGTGCTCATTTTGCAAAGGTGCCTGGAATTGTACCTGGAAGGCCCGCCCCCATTCCTAATCCTAACCATATGGAGCCTCTAAGGCTGAGTAGCCTGCCAGGAACATCTCTAGGCACCTTAAAAATATGAAGTAGGCCAGCATGAAACCATAGAGCATTGTGCTTGTAACCAATCCTCATTTCTATTAATCAGCTTACTTTATTTTACTGCAGTGACCAAATGTAGAGTTCACTGACTCCAATTTAACAGATGGTTTTATAATATGGAAACATCTGAATTTAGGAAGTATGTAATTCATTCATGATGACATGAAGTAAAATATAGAAATAAACAGATTGAATCTGTCACATGTATTTAACTAAAATTTAAATGCAATTAAAATACAAATCATTAGTTCATCTGAATTATTTTGCTTAACCAGATTATGTTTGATTTCTGCCTTACAATTGCCAAAATATGGTGTGAGAAATAATCTGATAACCTTTGAAATTTCACTGCCCAAATGTACAAAATTGTTTTATATTTATTTTCTGTTCATGAACATGGGAATAAATCCCTTTGCTTTTAATAAAATGTCAATAAAATGCTGTTAGATGCTTGTCTTATTCAAGACTTTACATTTGAGTTATTGTTCATGATTCATAAGGCGATATATTTTAACATTTGCATTACATAACAACTACATTTACAAGCTTGTTCAAGTGTGATCAAATTGTGCAGTAGCCAGGGGCAGACTGGCCATAGGGAGCACTGGGTGTTTTCCCAGTGGGCCGCTGGGTAATTTGGGCCGGCCCGCTTTTTTTGACATGAAGTTTTAAGCATTGTCATTAGTGTCCTGCTGTGTGACACTTTCATCATCTAACTATTTTAAACCACATTTTATGATCTTGTATAACTATATATATATATATATATATATATATACACACATACTGTATATAATATATTACTATTATACTTGTTGTTTCCACAACCTCATATTAGCTAAGACAATAGTTTATTTGCACTTCTAGAAAAAAGTTGAAAGGTGATTAAGATCTTTAAAAACTTTGAAGAAATGCTGACTTGTCACAGCAGCTAAAATACACACTTTCCCTTGTACTTTCATGTACATTTTAACCTAACATCTGAATGTTGGGAAAAAAGTGATCAAACATCAAATATGTTATTTGTCTGATCTATAAAGTACTCATTTTTAGTGCTTTCTCTAAAAAACCCACTCATCACATTTACAGTGGTTTTATATGTTTTATAGTTTTGAAAATTGTTTGCACTGATGGGGCCCACTGTCATGACTAGCAGTCAATAGAAATGTCTTTTTTTTTTCATAATATTTTTTTTTTAATTGAGCCAGAAAATTAAATCAATAAGCCGGTGTGTTATGGTGTGGTGTGTTGTGGGCGGGGTTTAGTGGGCCGCTCTGGGCCAGAAAGTCCAGGGCCACTTTTTAGCTCAACGGACAGAGCGTTGCACAGGACCAGGGTACCTGAAGAGTGTCACGTGGGAACTAGCACAATCTGTGAAAGTAACTGTGGAATATAATTGAGCAAAATTGTCACAAAATCTGCATGAGATGAGACTGGTTTTAGGACATAATATATTGAGATATTAAACACACTGAAATTGTGTGCTCTCTCACACACACAGTACTCACCCTTTTGTCTATATACAGTACATGAGGACATACAATACACTGTAAAAAGGATCCTGTTAAATTTACGGTAAAAAACTGGCAGCTGTGGTTGCCAGAAATTCACTGTAAAAAATACGGTACCACACTTC
Source organism: Myxocyprinus asiaticus (assembly GCF_019703515.2). NCBI lineage: Eukaryota > Metazoa > Chordata > Actinopteri > Cypriniformes > Catostomidae > Myxocyprinus > Myxocyprinus asiaticus. The sequence goes on from NC_059347.1 coordinate 2,190,568, forward strand.
AGGCTTTACTGGATGTAATTTTTGATGCCTGTATATTTTACCGTACTGTTGTTTATATTATTAAATGATAAACTTGATATATTAACCTTCTGAAACTGTAAAAATTTGCTTTTCACTTTATAATGTATTGTTACTCACCATAGTATTAACAGAAAGGAACATGATGACATGAAGTTCATCAATAGTGGCTCTTCCAGAAGCAATGACCAATAATCATGTAGAGACAGTGCTCAGTGCCACTCACACAAACACTAAACACTGTCAGGGTAACACGTGAAATTAAAATAATGCAATAAACATTAACTAAACTACATTATATATAACACAGAACACCCCAATGTAGATAAGTGATATTAAAAATAAGAAGAAACATAACTATTCCCATAAAATATAATGAAATATGATGGGTAACGCAGGGAATTCTGGGAATTCAGTTTCCCCAGTTTTTTAAACCGTAATTTTAACAATAATTTACCATAAAAATACATGTACTCTCTTGTTAAACATAATATAAATTTTTACCGTTAATTATACGGGAAAATCTTTTTACATGTAAAAATATGTAATTTTTACAACATTGTACTGTAAAATTACATGTATTGTCTTTTTAAATATATTATAATTTTTTAATGTATATTTTAAGGTAACTGCCCATTTACCAATTAGCTGTAGCATTTTTGCAGTCTTTTATCGTTAAAATTACGCACATTTTTTACAGTTTAGACGTCTGTTGTTTTTATCAGACTCATGCATGGGACAGACTACAACAGGAGGTCAAATGTTTTGTCTGCTAATTATTTCTGCTTTTCTAATTGCGTCCCAGGTGGCCAAAGTAGGAACTACAGTTGTGCACATGCACACCTTTGCTTGCAAAAATTGCAAGATTAAAGAAACATTAACTTAAATTAAAAAAATAATTAATGGATGTGACGTGTAAGGCACAGCGTGGACAAACATATGAGTAGTACATATACAAGCAATCTGCCTAACCTAACCACAACCCGAACCCTAAACCTAACCATAACAGAAACCAAAACAACGTTATTTTACTTACTTCTTTGCAAATGTAGTATCTCGCTAGTCAGAAATCAAAAGGAATGTGATGTCAAAGGCACAGCATGGGCAACTGTCGGGGCATGAACATTCACTACATTTCAATATATTGTTTATTTATTCCCCACTGATTCTTGAAATAAGAGACAAAACAGGTTTTAAATCTTAGTTTTTATTTTTAATATTAAATTAAATTGAAGTGGATATATTTATAGACAAAGGTCTCAGCTAACGAACAATGTAAAGGAACAGGTTTTTATTGAAAAAAATCAATTTTTTCTGAAAATTGACATTTATTCACTTCATAACTTACATCTTACTGTAATTTGTGTCAACTCCGTCAGACACACAAAAAGCATGCTATTTTAATTTGATCCTTCATACAAAAGTTTAAAGTCTTTAATTATGTAATAATGGTGTTCAGTAAAGGGGTCAAGTGATAAAATATCTTCAATACATTGTTCTGTTTTCACACTATTCTGAAAATTCTGAAAGAGTTTAATGGAATATTTTTCCATCTTAACCATGTGTTGTACACTGGAGCCATTTTTTCCCCCCTCAGTTAAAGCTGCCTCTATAACCTAAACTAAACTGCCAAATTTATCCCACAATTCTAACAAATATCACAATGGGAATGACGGAGTTGACATGTTGAAGCTGTGACCGCAGAGACTTAAATATTGTTAGTTTAAAATATGAAAAATCTGACGGAGTTGACGCAAAGTGAGGACACAACTTTGATAGACAGTTTTTTATGGAAAATATAATTTAAAATGTACTTTATGTATTGTTTGCTATCTTACAGATCCCTACCTTTCACTTGATATTTATGTTCATGAATTAGTTGCATTTTTAAATACTTTGTTTGGCAGTTTAACATTGTGACCACTTGCTGAGGGACAGGTTAAGTTACATGTGCTTCTAAATATAGAGGACTTTTTTTTTATGTAGGACATGTTATCCCTTATCTCAAGAATCAGTGAACCATATCATTGAACATAAGCCTACAGTCGACAGCATTCCATTCTGCAATTGAGTTTGCCAATCAGTCCTGTTCTCAAAAGCGTTCTTAATTATTTTTAATTGTTGGTCTACGTACATGTGTGTCAGATGGATGCTTTTGGAGCGTCTCACTGATTTTCAGCATCATAAATGTCACGTTTTTAGGACACTGTGTCAAGATAAAGGTAGTTGACACTTTAAAAATTGTATTTTAATTCTGTTGTCTCATTAACTCTTCTACCACAAACACTCACAGTTCTGCTCTCAAACGCAGGGCACAACAGCCAGTCATCATGTAGTATTCGCGTTTGTGCTGCAGCTCTCATCCGCGCGTCTGACATTAAATTCCTCAACTCCCCCCCCCCCCCCCCCCCCCCCCACACACACACACACAGTCCTGAGTCTTCCCAGCGTTCTGTGCGTCAGAGCTGTCAATGCTCTCTATAAAGCTGCAGCGGGCAGAAGGAGGGCTGCCGTACAGCGGGTCATTCACACACGGACAGGAGCCGAACACTCGCCTTCACTGGACACCCTCAACCAGAGAGACAGACACATAGAGAAAGAGAGAGAGGTCAGTACAGACGCCTGGAGAGGGAAAGCGATTATACAGCACAGAAATATGCTTATTGTATCACTGTGTGTGTGAGCCATGTTAAGCTCTTTAAGGTCTTGTTGTTTGCAGGCTGCAGTAGTTTATGGCTGGACTGTAGGACACTGGGAAAATGCCTTGTTGCATGAGAATTGGAATCCAAAAAGGTCTACTCTGTGTTTTGACAGCTTGCAGGTCAAGTTGTGTTGATGCGAAACCTTGCAGACATGACATGCATCTAGTTCTGCTTATGGAAATGACTTAATGTCAGTTGAGATCAGATGACATGGACGTGATATTTTATGATTCCAGTTACCTACAGACCTGCGGCGATGTGTTTTCTCAGGAGGATGTCGTGTAGCACTCAATGAACCCCAAGCTGGCGTGCAGTAATGCGTTTATTCTATTGATTGAGCTGAATTCACTTCCTGTCCATGCTGAACAAGAAAAAACCCACTGATGGAATCAGTAGCATGTTCTCCATTGTAAACACAGCCATCATGCACTCATTTACGTCAAACAGAGCAACTCGCCTCTCTTAAAGCTACAGTAACCTTTAAATGGGACACAGTCACTATAGCAACAGCAGAAATGCTGTAATGCCCTGCAGTTTTAAAGGGAATCTGGGAATTTAAAGGGAATGCTCAGCAGTGGACAGCTGCAAAGGAGCTTGGTCTTTTTTTAGTGTCACCGCATGACTGTCTTGGTGGGGGTGGGGGTCATGAATCTAGATGCTGGGACAGTATTGAGGTTCCCCCCATATCAATGTCACCCTCAAGGAACCAGCAACAGAGAGAGAGAGAGAGAGAGAGAGAGAGAGAGAGAGAGAGAGAGATACAGAGTTCTTGCTTAAACAGAATTATCGATTTCGGATAAAATTTCATCAAGATGTTTATGCCCGAACATGTCATTAAGTAAAATCGTAACCCAGTTTGGATACACTTACTGGACCCCTACACTCTTACAAATAAAGGTTCTTCAATGGTTCTTCAGGTTTAGCAAAGAACCTCTTGTTACCATGAACCATTTTTGATTGTATACGGTTCTTGTGTTGATATATGGTTCTTGAGAGATAAAAAAAAAAAAAAAAACGTCAAAAATGTGCAACTTTTACTCTGATAGAGAAAGATAAACAAACCAAAAAACAATTTTATTATGATTTTTTCAAGTTTTCACCCCTTACCCAAAATCCCTAATGCAATTCTTCTTCCATACAAATTTCTGCCTCAAACTCGTCCCGATCAATTGTGCTACAGATATGAGGGATGGCTTAAATCATGTGGCTTATGGAGAAGATGGTTGCCATGACTTTTATGAGTGATCGGGTGTACAAATTTTGCCTGGTTGAACGGGTAAAAAAGTCCAAAAGACTTAACACTGATATGTAAACAGTGATCATACTGTATCTCTGGATCAGAATGTCATTGAGACTTGGGGGCAAGTTAATTTCACCCAGGCCAGCAAGCAGTCATTCAGTAACACCCTGGCAACTGTCTAGCCAAACCCTAGCAACCATCCAGAGCACCCTAGCAACCGAATACCAGAACACCGTAAAGACATGGGGGTGGGCCCATTTGACTCAGTGAGACTCTTGGGGGCCTCTGGGGTATGGGTTTTGGCTCTTTTTTATTTGGGGCAGTGTACTGAGGCCCTTTGTGGGCCCCATGTGGCTCTTGAGAGCTCACATGTGCCCTTGCCATATATCTGCACAAAAAAAAAAAAAAAAAAAAAAAAAAATTCATAAAGACATTGGGGTGGGCTCTTTTGACAATTTTTGTTGAAACTGAGAAATTGAAATTATATTATTTACTTGTCTTCCCACCATGCTGTAGAAAGGGTCTAAATGATGTCACCTTCTGGGAGTCACAGTTTTATGTTCCTTTTTTTAAATGGGTGAAATCATGCATGCAGGGTTGCATGGTAAATGTGGGTCACAACTACATACTACATTTATGGTAATTAAAGTTATTTTATTTATTTATTTATTTAATTAATTATTTTTACACTGTGCACATTGTTAAACTGAAAATTAAGGTTTAATTTGAAATGGGAACTAAATTATGGTGATGGGAAATACACCCACCTGTCTGCTGACAGCACTGGCAACATATTTAGAAGAGCTTTTAATAGAAAATATTACCAACAGATCTGTGCACCTCAAGTTGCATTTGTGACTTCTTGTCCTGGAAGTACAGATGAAACTCTGCAGTGTTACACTATCTAGTAACCTAAACCTAAAATATAAAGTTGCCCAAGTGTTAAATAATCTGAACCTAAACCCAGCCTAACCCTCCTGACATTTTGTTAATTGACTGTGATTTGCAGTGATGGAGGTACCATAAATAAAATGTTAACCTAAAAATGTGCTTTATGTGGTACAATCTAAATTAACTAGTTTTATTCAAGTCAAAAATATTATTTAACATGTTTGAATCAACCTGACCACATTAAGTTACATTAACAAAACTACTTTTAAGGGTTAGATCAGATGGAGATGCTCCCTAAATTAACAATGTCCTTAAGGTATCCAGTCCTTAAGGTAACAATGTAGGTTACCACATTTTACATTGTAAATACATACAGTGACATTATTATTATTATTATTATTATTATTATTAATTGTTTGATTTTTGAGTTGTCATAGTACTAAATATAAACTTATGCTACAGCTAAAGTAAAATAATCTTAAACAAGTATAGGCATGATTAAAAAAGACAAGGAGTGCTATATTATTTCAACCCTGTCACGGTAAGTTTGAAATGTATATAATTTGAATAGATAACTAAATAAATAATGGCAGTATCACTCTGTTTTGATGTGGCATTTCAAAACATGCTCTGTGCCAACCCTGTAAATGTAGATTCAAAATGTTTTGGGTTGTAATGTTAGAGGGTTGAAGGCCAGTGCGAAAAAAGGCTAATAATGAAAACTATTAATTATAATTTTTGACTAAAAGTCAAATTTCCTGTACAGCTGCTTTGAAACGACATCTGTTGTGAAAAGCGCCATACAAATAAAAATGACTTGACTTGACTACTCTATTGAATTATTGATAATAAAAATAAAAAAATGATGAAAAAAATCTGCTGTCCCAGAACTAGGGGTGCATAAATATATAAACTTTCCGATGCATCACAATCTCCATTAGAACAATCTAGATAACGATTCTTTAATTGCAAGAATGATGTGGGTAAATCACTAGCATATGAGACCAGATTTCTCGTTATGTCTGTGTTTCTACACTGGCTGGTAAATGTTCAGATTTCACTCAGCAGTGATTGAGTAGTATAGTGGTGAAGAAGTTCATCAGTTCAAAGTTCCTTTCACTGCATGTTGAACGTAAAAGTTTGGTTTGACTCATTCTGTGTGTCCAAAGACAAGATCCACATATTCCATTTGTCATTGAATAATGTCTCTTTTAATATCCTTTGCGTTATTTACAGTCAGATGTTGATCAAAAACAAAGAAAACAGAAACATTGATTCCAGTCACACATAGAACGGATGCTGTAAAAAAGCTATTTAGCTCCACTCTCGTTAATATGCGCTCAACCAAAAAAACAGGTCAGCGCTAAATACAGGTCTAAATGGGGCCTAAAACATTTTGAGATCGGATCACAAAAACCACAAACATTGAAGCACCACCCCTCGCCTGTCAATCAAACATTGCGCTAAAACAAAAGTTTAAACTTTGCCGGTTACGAGTGGCTTCAAAAGGAAATAACCGTCCGATCTGAAAATTTTAAAAAGCGAATACAAACACAAGCATGAGAACTTCATGGATCTTCTTCAGTGTCTCTGATATCAACATGCACGGACACTTATGAAAAGCACAAACCTCTGCATCTTGGGTTAATACAGGTAATCCACTAAAATAATGGACAGTTCTGCTCAAAATATTGCATTTGACCTTAGATTAAATTTCAGGTACATCTGGGAGAAATAGTGCACCTTTTTTGCACTTTGTCTTTTCTGACTTTGTTGCGGTTTATTATCTTGCAGTAACACACTGACATAGTGATTGATGTATGTCGTCATGAAACAGAGACCCTCCCCTCCAAATCCGATCTCAAGTGCTCACAGGAGACACATTTAATCGACCAGGTGTAAACAGTGATGTGTCTCACCTGACCACATGTGATCAGATCACCCGAGATGCATCTTAATCCCAAGTGGAAACGGGGTCTTTTTAAAGGGACAGTCCCATTTTAGCTGAACTGTAAATACTTGCAAAATTAGGGTTCGGGTAAAAATTCTGCATGTAAACAATAAGCATGTAATAGTATTGATATATAGAGTATATATGGGTCAGTGAAAGATTAGGATTTGTAAGGGGTATTATAACAATGTAAAAAATATTGGATTATTATTATTTTTTTGCATAGTTCAAACATTTGAATAGTTTTGTTACACAATGTTAATTAAAACTTTCAATTAAATTTAAGTTTAAGTTTAATGTGTTTTTACCAAGTAATCCTGTCCAAAAGTCATGTGGTGTGACCGTAATATTGATTTAAATGTTTTTTTAGAAGGTCCCCTGTATAATTAACAGCATTAGCAGAGAGACAATTTCTTTCATATGTAAGCAAAAGAGACACTATAACTGAAATATACCCATATGAATCAGAATCATAAAGCAGAATCAAACTGTGACAACCCAGATGCAGGATGGCAATAAATAGGCTTTTATTTAAAAAAATAAATAAAAAAATACCCACAGGCGTCCCAAAACGAACAAACCAGAAAACAAAAACAGAACCAATATAAGTCAAGCAGAGGGCACAGGGCTAGAGGGACAGACCAAGGCACAGCTGAAGGCAGAGACCAGGGTGGAGCCGGAGGCACAGACCGGGGTGGGACAGGACAAAAGAGAGCCAGTGGAACAGGATGGCAGGAGACAGACCACGGGGGCCAAGGCAGTACCAGCCAAGGAGAGGAGGGTGGGGGAAACCAAGGTGGAGGCTCCAGTAAGGAGGTGGGGTCTGTCAGCCTGGAAGGAGGCTTCAGGAAGGGGATGGGGTCTGGCAGCCGAGGAGGAGGGTCCATAAATGGGGTGGGGTCCGGCAGTCTTGGAGGGTCCAGGAAGGGAGCGAGGTCTGGCTGGTCCAGAGACAGGATGAGGTCAGGCAGCCTCAGGACAGGGACGTGGCCAGGCAGACCAGGAGTGGGACGAGGTCAGGCAGCTCCAGGACAGGGTTGAGGAGAGGGATGGCAGTGGGTGCTGGGCAGGGGTCAGGCTGAGTGGCGGTGGCTAAGAAGGGGTGAGGCTTGGTGCTGGCCATTGGGCCGGGGTCAGGCTGGGCTATGGTAGGTTAGAGGTCAGGGTCATTGGCAGCCAAAGGAAAGAGCACGGAGACATAAGCAGCCCAAACATATAGAAGGGTGGTAGCCAGGTATGAGATGGAAAGATCCACTGGCGTACCAACCTCAGTTACCAGTACCAGGAGAGCTGCTGGCAGGGGAACAGCCTCCATGGCTGGGAGCGCTGTTTATTGTAGGGAAACAGTCTCCTTGGCCGGGAGCACTGGTGGCAGCAGGGGATTATTAATATCAAACCAATAAAAGGCATTGTATTAAAATTTTAATAAAAGCAAATTGTAGGTAGAATTTGCTAGTTTTATTCTAAAAGTGGTAATATTGATGATTGGAGAAATGCAAATTGGCTGAAATTCTGATGAAAAACAAACATTTCATTATATATATAAAAAAATTCACTATTTAATTTGCATTACACACTAAAAAGAGTAAAATCATAAAATAATTTAAGAATCCAGTATCCTGTGAATTATATCAGTGGTGAGTCAAAGGAACACAGATTTAATGAATTTCCTAGTATAGACTCTTGTGTACTGTAATTTGGCTAGTCTGTACTGTTATAATACCATCGTGAACATGAGCCAGTGAAAAGTGTCATGATTCTCAGCTAATGTCTTCCATAAAGACACATATGCATCCATTATGTCAGTGGAAAGAACTAATATACCTCCAGACACCGAGAGATTTTGATTGTAAGCCACACCTGTGTTTGCGCTCACGCGCAGATCAAACTCTGACACACATTCAGTTAGTCAAGGCTTCACACGTTACACGTTACGTGAATGTACCAGCTGCCTGGGTAGTGCCCACTGCACAGTGAACTACAAGAACAACTGTACCACATGTCAAAGAGACCTACAAAATCACCATAATTGGCAAGATGGGGAGTCCTAAAGCGTCCAGTGCTGAGTCAGGCGTTTTGGTGACATTTACAGTGAGCACAGGGGTCACCAGACTCATAAAACCAGCCCACCGGAGAACAAATCCAACTGGAGAAAAGATCAGTGTGGTTAATAATTCAAATAGGAAAATCAATCATGTGATCATCCCTAAACAATTATGATTTGTTATATTTGAAGTACAGTATACAGGCCAGTGTGCAAACACTACTGCTTCAAATAGTTCACATTTCACTTACAAAAAAGTACCAAAACATACCAAAACATACCAGACCATTACAACAGCTTTATGGACATGGTACCATGTAAACACTATGGTACTGTATCATTATGATACCAGTACCGTATCACGGTATCTCCCGATACACACAATACTTCACACACTCCATGTGTGAGATATGAAAATTAGTCTCTGAGACTTTGTAGCCAATGCATGTAAATGAGTAAATCCTTGTAAATGCACTGTAATAAATGACACCTTATAATAACAATACAAAAATAATATATTATTATTATTATTATTAATTACGGATGACATTCAACTTTCAAAACATGTTTTATGCAATGATCATTCAGCTTTGTTACATTCAATAAATCAACAAAACTGACCTCCCTACCTTAAACCTAAACCTAACCGATAGTGTCAGAAAAAGCAAATGTGAGATGAAAAACACAACTATGTCATTTTATGGTGCTTCTATGATACTTTGGGTTCATGTGTGGACTCGTGTACTCTTTGGGACTAGTACCCCGGTCCTTTACATCAGAAGAGCAACACTCTATCAGTCGAGCTACTGCACAATTTGGTCACACTTGAACAAGCTTGTAAATGTGTTGATTATTTAACGCAAATGTTCAAATGAGTCATACGCTATAGTAAAAGTGTTTAGATGTCATAAGACTGCATTGTGTGAGGTACTGAAAAGTACAGTATATACCTGAATATATACAGTATGTTACACAATATGCATTACTATGGAATTCAAATAATCTGATTAGAACAGTATCTTCCCTTTGCAAACATTAGACCAGTAGAACGAGTCTTTGAAACCACAGCATTTACATGCAAGGCACTGAGAGTCACATGACCAGCTGTGCCGTCACTAGAAAAAGGGATGTGTTAACACTTGCTGTCCAGACGGGCCAAGACACAGAATATTTCACATTCGCTGCAGAGCGCGCTGAACAGTAAGAGGAAACCTTTTTAATGTACTATGATTTCAGTCAACAGATTCTTGAGACATTTTGCAGTTTAAATTCTGTCTTGGGAGATGACAGTCATTGTGTTGGGAGTGTCAGACGAGTGACACTAACGCTACACTGACGGAGCTGTTTTTAGAGTTAATACTGTAGAATAATGCACAGATATTAGGCTGTGATTCTTAAAAACATATGGTAATGATATTGTTTATGCTGTGGTTATGATATAAAGTACATATAATTACATGCATATACACAGAACACTGCATGTTACACGAACTCCAACTTGAGATCAAAATACCTGTGCAGGAAGAATTGGTGGTTTAAATGTTTTGAGAGTTTGGAATTCCAATCAGCTTCAACTTGTGTATACTGTGAGTCAGTAATGGCCCTACACATCAAAGCAAGTGCGCTCAACAGTCGTCTGGAGATGGCTGGTTCCTCTTCTGTTTTTGGGCCAGTTGTGAGTGAGTGGTGTGACCCATCAGAGGTGTGACAGACCACATACTTCACAGCTGTGAGGCCCGCCTACAAAGTAATGATATTACAGTAGAAGTGTATGCGTGGACCATTTATGTATGCATGTGTAACTCTCGTTACTGCTTACTTTACATAATGACTCTTCATTTGGCAGATCTTTGATGCTTTCCCTATAGGTTAGTGTTGTTGACTGTGATGAGATTGGAGTCTTTTTACAGTGTAGGGTTTCAAAAAGTGCTGATTACTAAAATACATTATTATTATTATTATTATTATTATTATAACCTTTATTTTACCAGGTTAATCCCTTGAGATTAAAAATCTCTTTTCCAAGAGAGACCTGGCCAAAATAGTTGCATAAAACAATTCAACAATACACATACAACTTAAAACAAGGGACAATCGATACAGGCACAGATGTAGTAAGTCTAACTATACATTAACACACTGACACTGACCAAAGTTATATAAAATATATAATCTTCAACATGTCTCCTGAAATCACTTAAAGGCACCAAACACTGCTGTCTCACTTTAGGTACTAATTCAGGTAATAAATCTTCCGATTGTAAGCTATAATGTAAATTGCTCTGAATTTTAACATAAGTTGTGACATATAATGGTAACTAACCAACCAGTGCTTTACAAATAAATACATACCAATGCAACAACCTACGCATATTTAACGAAGGCCAGTCAACCTTTGCATACAGTACACAATGATGAGTTAAACCTATACATCCTGTAATGAATCTCAGAACCCCACGATAAACTGTGTCGAGCATATGTAATGATGAAGCTGAAGCATTTCTGTATAAAATATCGTTTTTTTTTTTTTTTTTTTTTTTCTAACATTCAAATAAAAACAATACTTATTTCTAAAATAGAATCCCAACCTCACTCTCAACTTCCTCACCAAATTATCAATGTGTGGTTTAAATGTCAGACTATTATCTAATAAAATACCTAAATATTTAAAAGTGGACACAATCTCAATTGCAGCCCCTTGTACAGACTTTATTGGAATTAAGTCATTCTGAGATATTTTTGATTTAGTAAAAATCATAAATTTGGTTTTGTCTGTGTTTAAAACTAATTTTAAATATTGAAGTTGGGTTTCTATTTTTTCAAATGCTTCCAAAGCAGTTTTCAATTTAAAAGCAGAACAACAAACAGCCATATCATCAGCATGAAAATGAAAATTTGTATCATGAACATTACATCCCAAATTATTAATATAAATAATAAACAATAGGGGACCCAACACTGAGCCTTGTGGGACCCCTTTAAAAACAGATAAAACATCTGAAAAAAAGTCCATCAGATTAAACACACTGTGTTCGTTCTGAAAGATCATTAATAAAACATCCAATTGCTTGTTCAGACAATCCAATCTAAGGCTATCTTTATAGCAGTACATTGTGATCCACTGTGTCAAAAGCTTTAGATACAGTAGATCTATAAAAAGAGCAGCACAATGCTGCTTTTTTATCAAGACACTGAATAATATCAATCACTACATTTCTTATCGCAGTTATGGTACTATGATGCTTTCTAAAACCCGACTGAAAATTATTTAAAAGAGCACAGCTTTCCAAATACTCTTTTAGTTGGTTACCTATCAAGGTCTCAAGGATCTTAGCTAGAACTGACAGATTTGATATTGGTCTATAATTATTCATAAGCAAGGGCTCAACACCTTTTAACAGTGGACAAACAAATGCCTTTTTCCAAATTCGAATATACTCCTAAAAACAAATCCTGAAAGTAGCTACATGCTAACTCAACATCCAGTATTACTGAGATCCTTCTCCAATCAACTAAATATAAATCATGAATAACATATCGCTCCATAAAGTGCTTTGTATTATGTTTCAAGATAAAATGAGGTTTCATCTTTGGGATCCTTGTTTCCCTCACTGCTGCTATGATACAGTGATCACTTACATTGTTTGAAAGTGTACTTGTATGGAGTATTCGTTAAAAATAAATCAATAAGAGTTTTGTCTGATCTTTAGTGTATGGACATGTAGGAGAAGAAATTAATTGTGTAAAATTCAATGAATCACATGATGATTTAAAATCATTTGATGCTGCAGTCAACCAATCCCAATTAATATCACCAATGAATTTTTGAAACAATACCACCCAAGCAGGCAAGGGATTCCTTAACAGCTGATGGTGGTCAATAACAGCCTAAAACTGATAGACAACACTCCTTTGATACTGTTCCTTTTAACAGTATCAATTCAAACAGACTTTCTATAAGACATTGACATAATCATTATATTTACAATAATATAGCTATGCCACCAACTCTCCATGGATGGTCAGCATACTTTATCTGATACCCTGAAATTGAAACCTCACTGTCACTGATTTCTTTATTAAGCCAAGTCTCCGAGATCACCATAATATCAACATCAGTTAATTGAGCCCAAATGTGAACCATATCCATTTTAGGAAAAAGGCTGCGCACATTTAAATGAATTATTCCCAATCCAGACCTTGTCTTAAAATCAGAAGGTGTTTGAATACTGTGTGTTTCAGGACCTGGATTTGGTTTAACATTACCAGAAATCAAAAAAGTAAAACAATTAAGAGCTTAAGCTTCATGTTTTTACATGGTACTACAGACAGATTTTTTTGTGCGAACCGGTGTAGAATTACATAAAAATCTACCCGTTAAAATAAAATACTGTGTTAACACATATTGACACATCATATTAACAGGCAATAAGAACTGATTATGGCATACTTCACTGACATACTTAGAGTCTGTCTGTATAAAATAAGTTCAAGTAATGTCTGTAGATGACCATGACAGGACTTCCAAATATGATAAATAATTTTTTATAAATAATCTTTGTTGCAGCGTAGACTACTGTATAAATTTGGTGGGCACCGTTGACTAGCGGTGCCACAAACATGCAGATTTCTCAAATCCGGATCCTTCTGTGACTAATACTCGTCAGACACTCACAAGAATGCTTCATGTGCCAACTTTTACAAAAAAGTTGATAAACAGTAAAATTGGACCGTAAAATCATTAATCACCGCAGACAGATATGTAGGATGCTGGCTTGAACTGCAGTAGGAGATGTCCAATCATCGTCAGCATAACAGCAAAAATATAAGACTCATAGGCAGGGGGGCCTGGGTAGCTCAGCGAGTATTGACGCTGACTATCACCCCTGGAGTCGCAAGTTCGAATCCAGGGTGTGCTGAGTGACTCCAGCCAGGTCTCCTAAGCAACCAAATTGGCCCAGTTGCCCAGTTGCTAGGGAGGGTAGAGTCACATGGGGTAACCTCCTCATGGTCGCTGTAATGTGGTTCTCCCTCTTGGTGGGGCATGTGGTGAGTTGTGCATGGATGCCACAGAGAATAGCATGAAGCTTCCACAGGCACTATATCTCCACAGTAAAGCACTCAACAAGCCACCCAGATTGAGGCAAGTCACTACACCACAATGAGGACTTAGAGCACATTGCAAATTGGGGAGGAAAAAAGACTCATAGGCCAGTAAACAGCTTCCCAAGAAGTCTTTTTCATCAAGCAGTTTCAGTCCAGTAACATTCAGTCACTTTCATGAGACATAACCAGCTCAAAAACACATAAAACACTCAGACTTCCAATCATTAACATTTGGAAACCAACACAACATGCAGTACAGCAGCCATCTTGGATTACTATATATTTGCAGTGTATGTTTTGAGCATGCATTAAGCTGTCTTGTGATTAAGGGCACAAAATATTTAACCAGCTGTCACACTGAAAAAAAAAAAAAAAAAATCTTAATGAGCATCTTTGTCTTGTTTTCCAGTAACTAACTGTATCTGGCAATCCTAACAATACGTTTTATAGTATTGTTTTTGATTTACCTAAAAGGCAAAACTGTACAAGATAGGACTTGTTTTTAAAGAATATATAAAAATCTACCAGTGCCACAAGACAAAACACACAATTCAAGATACATTCTCTGAAAACGGTGTTTCACAAAAATCTAAGATATGGCTTATTTTCCCCGTCCATACCACATTCTGAGTAACTAACCATAAATGCACATTAAATATATACTGTAAATATATATATATATATATATATATATATATATATATATATATATATATATATATATATATATTACCGTTCAAAAGTTTAGGGTCACTTACTCATTCTTTATTTCTTTTTTTCACATTTTAGAATAATAGTAAAGTCATCACAACTATGTTATAACAGAAATGGAAATATGGGAATTATGTTGTGACTAAAAAAATCTAAAATAAATCAAAACTAAATTATATTTTAGCATCTTCAAAATGGCCACACTTTGCCTAGATTTTGCATATATATATACAGTGCATCCGGAAAGTATTCACAGCGCTTCACTTTTTCCACATTTTGTTATGTTACAGCCTTATTCCAAAATGGATTAAATTCATTATTTTCCTCAAAATTCGACAAACAATTCCCCATAATGACAATGTGAAAGAAGTTTGTTTGAAATCTTTGCAAATTTATTAAAAAGAAAAAAAGAAAAAAAATCACATGTACATAAGTATTCACAGCCTTTGCCATGACATTCAAAATTGAGCTCAGGTGCATCCTGTTTCCACTGATCATCCTTGAGATGTTTCTACAACTTGATTGGCGTCCACCTGTGGTAAATTCAGTTGATTGGACATGATTTGGAAAGGCACACACCTGTCTATATAAGGTCCCACAGTTAACAGTGCATGTCAGAGCACAAACCAAGCCATGAAGTCCAAGGAATTGTCTGTAGACCTCCGAGACAGGATTGTATCAAGGCACAGATCTGGGGAAGGGTACAGAAAAATTTCTGCAGCATTGAAGGTCCCAATGAGCACAGTAGCCTCCATCATCTGTAAGTGGAAGAAGTTTGGAACCACCAGGACTCTTCCTAGAGCTGGCCGCCCAGCCAAACTGAGCAATCAGGGGAGAAGGGCCTTAGTCAGGGAGGTGACCAAGAACCCGATGGTCACTCTGACAGAGCTCCAGCGTTTCTCTGTGGAGAGAGGAGAACCTTCCAGAAGAACAACCATCTCTGCAGCACTCCACCAATCAGGCCTGTATGGTAGAGTGGCCAGACGGAAGCCACTCCTCAGTAAAAGGCACATGACAGCCCGCCTGGAGTTTGTCAAAAGGCACCTGAAGGACTCTCAGACCATGAGAAACAAAATTCTCTGGTCTGATGAAACAAAGATTGAACTCTTTGGCCTGAATGGCAAGCGTCATGTCTGGAGGAAACCAGGCACCACTCATCACCTGGCCAATACCATCCCTACAGTGAAGCATGGTGGTGGCAGCATCATGCTGTGGGGATGTTTTTCAGCGGCAGGAACTGGGAGACAAGTCAGGATCGAGGGAAAGATGAATGCAGCAATGTACAGAGACATCCTTGATGAAAACCTGCTCCAGAGTGCTCTGGACCTCAGAGACATCCATGATGAAAACCTGCTCCAGAGCGCTCTGGACCTCAGACTGGGGCGACGGTTCATCTTCCAACAGGACAACGACCCTAAGCACACAGCCAAGATAACAAAGGAGTTGCTACGGGACAACTCTGTGAATGTCCTTGAGTGGCCCAGCCAGAGCCCAGACTTGAACCCAATTGAACATCTCTGGAGAGATCTGAAAATGGCTGTGCACCGATGCTCTCCATCCAACCTGATGGAGCTTGAGAGGTCCTGCAAAGAAGAATGGGAGAAACTGCCCAAAAATAGGTGTGCCAAGCTTGTAGCATCATACTCAAAAAGACTTGAGGCTGTAATTGGTGCCAAAGGTGCTTCAACAAAGTATTGAGCAAAGGCTGTGAATACTTATGTGCATGTGATTTTTTTTTTTTTTTTCCGTTTTTGATTTTTAATAAATTTGCAAAGATTTCAAACAAACTTCTTTCACGTTGTCATTATGAGGTATTGTTTGTAGAATTTTGAGTAAAATAATGTATTTAATAAATTTTGGAATAAGGCTGAAACATAACAAAATGTGGAAAAAGTGAAGCACTGTGAATACTTTCTGGATACACTGTGTTTGTGTGCGTGTGTGTTTGTGTGTGTGTGTGCAAAAAGCTATTACCATACTCTAAGAATGTACAAACACAGACTTACAGATAACAGCAATACAAAAGCAATATAAATACCCTTACACCATGCAAATGCTTAGACTATTTAAAGGTGCAGTATGTAAGATTCAGAAACCCTTGTTATTAATGACACCTGTGGCCATTAAGTGTACTGCAGCCAGCTAACTGTTGCTCGTGCTCGTGCACACACTCCGTAGGGAAGCGAGCATTGACCAAAACAATGACGTAACGTACAAAGAGACTGAACGTGATCCACTGGCATCATGCTGACAGATGAGGTAGCATAATTCAAATGACACAGTTATGATTGTTTTACTACAAACTTTGAGACTGTATATTATAATTGACTCTCCAGGGCTAAAACAAAGTGTGGATATAGGTCTGGCCATGCGAGACTCTGGTTTGAAGTAATCACTTTTCTTTGCATGATAATTTGACTGCATTTATACGATAGCCTATATTGGCGTTAGCTAGCTAGCCAGCTTTATCAATAGCTGTTAGCTAAATTTGGTGGATGATGACAGTAGCTGTTAATAAAATAGGCTGTACATTATAAATATGTTGACACAATTCAGTATAGATTCAATAATAGAATATATATATTTTCTGTATAACCAAGTTACGTTACACTAATGAATGGGTCTTTTTGCATTATCTTGAACATTGTCTAGCATTCATTTCATGTGTTATTGTAGTTTAGCTAAAATGACACCGATCAATCCTTATGGCACTATATTTCACATGCTTTGCAGTTATATAAGCTTACCTGTCCATTAAGAAAAAAAGCCAATTCAGGATCAGTTTTGCTCCCCAAAACCGAACGAAGGTCCCTCCAGGAATCAAATGCCCTGCCGATGTTCACTCTAGTTTTCGATCATGTTCCCGCTTAGCCAGATGGGATTCAGTAGATAAAAGTGTTTTTTTTTTTTTTCTTTTTTTTTTTGGCTTACTCAGAGTTTGTGTAGGAGTCGGTGTTGTGCTGAGAGCCGGACGTTTGCTGGATTCCATCTCTAAGATAATGTTATCTTAACAGATGCAGACTGTCTGCTGACGCTGTTGAATAGCAGAAGAGAAGCAACTGTCTGAGGCAAGGCTCTCGGGAGCACACATAAATATAATATGCAACCTAGGAAGTCTGGGAAGGGCTCATTACATGAAATTGTGATGAATATTACATGAAAAATTGTACATATTGCACCTTTAAGATATGCTTTGCTGTGTGCAATTAGGCTGTGTTCCATTCAACTTGGTAAGTCGGATTTCCCAAATTCCTACTGGGAAAAGTGCAATGGAACGCCACTTGAAGTCGTAATTCCAACTTGGAAAGTCGTGCAGAAATTTTAAACTCCGATTTCGCAGAGATGCAGGTGCGTGACGTCACACAATCATGTCGGCACCCCGGATGATATACAAAATAAGTGATAAACATTCACTTATATTAAATAATATTGATAAATGAGTCAAAGTTCCTACATTACATGATATTAAAACTTGTTTAACAAACGTTAGCAGAGCTGTAGTTGTTTAAAAACATGGTAAATTCTACTCTCTTTTGATAATCGTATCGCTGTAGCACAAATGCTAGCGTTGCAGATTGTTTATCAATCGGGTTGCAAGGTGACATCTCTGGTGACAGTCAAACACTTGCTAAGCTAACGGGAGCATTGCAGATCTGGCAATGGAATGCATTTATGGTTGGAGATCGGAGATATCAAGTAGGAATATCCCACATCCGACTTTAATGGAACGCAGCATTATTGCAGCCTGACTCAATTAAACAGTTAAAGAGCTACACTACCTACAATCCTGTTGTCTGCATGCTACGCAAACACCACCCCTGGACTTATCTTGTGCAGTTTTGCTTTTCTGGTGAATTGATCTTGTTTAAGGATGTTTAGACATTTTACAGTAAAACAAGACCAATGTACTAGTTAAGAATATCAAGTCAAGTCAAGTGTCTTTTATTGTCATTTCAACCATATACAGCTAGTACAGTACACAGTGAAACGAAACAGCGTTCCTCCAGGACCATGGTGCTACATAAAAACAACATGAAACAACATAAAACAAACACAGAACTACATGAGACTACACAGAACTAAAAGACCTACACATTTCTACATAAAGTGCATGTGCAAACGTGTGCAAACGTGTGCAAACAGTACAAGACGGTACAATAATTGCTGAAACAGGACAATAGGCACAGTAAGAGACAGTGCAGTGCCAACCAGTACACAGTTCTAGTGTGAAAGTGTCAGATGAAACAGGTAGTGCAAAAAGATACTACAATATAATAGAAAATGCTGTGAATGTAAACACAACATACTATGACATAGTATTCAGCAGATACACTTATACTATATATGGACATAGCATTGGGGTAGCAGCCAGGTAGAAGTGACATGAAATGAAGGACAATATTTTATGAATACAGTTGCAGCAAAAACAATTCGGGAAGAAAATTACATTAAATGTAGAGAACACGTGTTAGAATAGCTGTGTGTGTGTGTGTGTGAATAGGATTGTATGCAGTGTATAAACATGGTTGCAGAAACGGTTCAATTTGTACACACTGACCATTCTAAGAAGGATCATATAAAGAGAATCAGATTTTCCCAGAGTCATCTCACTGTGAATGTGGCGACAGTAATCCGGTCTGTGCTTACCAAAAAGCTGGAAGTGTTGTTGATGTGAAATGTCCACAAGGTGTCGCCAAAAGCCAAGTTGTGTTTTTAGTTGGAACTGACAGTCAACAGGAATGCATATTTTATTATCTATACACCCTAACTCAGACCTCAACCCGAAACCTAACCATCAGAGGAGTAAAAATGCAACTTCTGCATCACGCTCATGATTCATGTTTACATGAATGTGATTAATTCCTGGTTCCCACAGGACCAGAGCCTGTGTCTCTAAGGCTGCTTGTGCAACACACTATCAGTAATGTTAGAGGGAGATGTGTTCACACTTGAACTGATGCAAAAATGTCTGGTGGGGGATGACGCTTGTCAGTAATACTGCTGAATGGGGTCGATGTCAGAGTATATTAACTTTTGGAATTGCTATGTCAATTTTCTGTGTGATCATGAATCATTTCTGCAGATTCTCCTGGAGAATCCCAACATTAGAAATGAGTGGCTGAAGTTATTTTTTAACAAGGTCATTTCAGTCATGTTAACGTGTTAACGCTGTTAATGTACTAATTTCACATGCGAAGAGTTTAGCCAATAACAGGGGACCTTTATATTGAAGTTTTAAATGTACAGCAGAAAAACAGTTTACTGCTCACATGATCAGTGAATGTTCAGCTCAGATGCAGGAAATTTTGTTTTTCTGCAAATGTTTCTGCACATATGAAAGACAAAGAGACAGTGAGATGGACATGAAGGTAATCATTGCAATTTACATTAAATTTGGAGAACACATGGTAGAATAGCAGTGTGTGTGTGTGTGTGTGTGTATGTGTTTGTTTGTGTGTGTGTGTGCACGCGTGTGTGTGTCTGTGTGTGCGTGCATGCATGTGTGTGTGTGAGTGTGTGAGAGTGTGTGTGTGTGTGTCTGTGTGTGTCCAGCTATTCCCTACGTCGTGGGGACATTTAGTAAAACCTGAAATTTTTGACATGTGGGGATAATTCATGGGGTCCCAGTGATGAAAACTGTGTGAGTGAGTGAATGTGTTTGTGTGTGTGTGTGTGTGTGTGTGTGTGTGTGAGAGAGAGAGAGAGAGTGTGTGTGTGTGTGTGTGTGTGTGTGTGTGTGTGTGTGTGAGTGTGTGATTGTCTGCGTGTGTGTGTGTATGTGTGTGTGTGTGTGAGTGTGTGTGTCTGTGTGTGTGTGTGTGTGTGTGTGTGTGTGTGTGAGAGAGAGAGTGTGTGAGTGTGTGTGTGTGTGTGAGTGTGTGTGTGAGTGTGTACAGGTTTTGCTATACTTACCAATACCAAGTATTGAGAATCAACCTGTTCTGTGAGGACATTTCTGGTTGTGAGGACCTTTTGGGTGGTCCTCACAAGGGAAATGGCATATTAAATAATGTTTTTTTTTTTTTTTTGTTCTTTATATTTAAAAATGCAAAAAGGTTTCTGTGAGGGTTAGGTTTAGGAGTAGGGTTAGGGTTAGGGGATAGAATCGTCTTGGTTACTGAAGTAACCTCTGATCCCTGATGAAGGGAACGAGACGTTGTGTTTATGTAGTGACACTAGGGGTTCGATCTTGAAAGCCCCAAACACCTTTGCTTAAAATAGAAAAGGCCAATGAAAATTGGTGAGTGGAATTTGCATACCACTCTCCGCACCAGACATATGGGTATAAAAGGAGATGGTGTGCATCACTCATTCAGATTTATGCTGAGGAGCCGATAGAGAGTCCCGGTCATGTCAGCGGCCGGTTCAGCGCCACGGCAGGAGGGACACGTCTCATTCCCTCCATCAGGGAACAGAGGTTACATCAGTAACCAAGACATTCCCTGTCTGTCACTCACTCGACGTTGTCTCAATGTAGTGACATTAGGGGTTCCTATAGGAAATGCCGCAGGCGCTGAACCGTGTCACGAGGCACAGAAGAGTGGACACGGGCAAGCTGCTGCGTGCCTCGCAGGGAGCGCTCAACCATGTCGTGACCTTCCAGCGAGTTAGGTAAGGCGTCTCCCTAGTCCCGTTAAGGGGAGAGAGGGCACTAACCCAAGTAGGCTACCAGAGGTGCCTTTCTAAATTTGCAGTTAATCAATCTCCTGCCGAGCACTTTTTAGAATAGCGCTGAGAAGTGCTCTTCCCTTTCCAGGAAGGAGAGCACTACGGAGACCACATCCTGCCAGAGGGAGGTTAACATGTGGAGCATACCTCACATGGACTTACCAGCGGGGAGGTACACATATGGAATGATACCACAGCAGGACCCTATCTACAAAGAGGGTACGCAGCACAGTGGCCAAGACAGAGAAAGCTCTGAAAAGGGGAGACACGGGTTTCACCTAAAGGGTAAACCAAACAGTGGAAACTCATCACACGGGATTACCAAAGGGGAATCACCATGCATGGAGCACTGAGCCCAAGCAAAAGGGCTCACCTGAAAAGGGGAATACCACGAGTACTGGGCCTGGTGGCGTTACTCCTCCGCTGAGTTCGTCACTGAACAGTGCTAAAGAATTAAAGAGGCATCTGGAGTTCACCAGTATGGGGAACTGTTGTGGACAAAAGGTGCACATTATCACCTTTGTAAAAGGGGAAAGGCACAATGCAAGCGATACACCCAACCGGCCACCCGGTCTACCTGCTGTTACCGCGTAACACTTGGGTCGAAACCAGATCTATGCGTAGTTATAAAACCTTGCAAAAGTATTGGGTGTAGACCAACCCGCAGCTCTGCATATATCTGCTAGAGAGACCCCCCTTGCCAGTGCCCAGGAGGATGCAACACCTCTAGTGGAGTGCGCACGGACTCCCAAGGGGCACGGCAAGTCCTGAGACTGGTATGCGAGAGAAATGGCATCCACAATCCAGTGGGCCAACCTCTGCTTGGAGACAGCTTTTCCCTTCTGCTGTCCTCCAAAACAGACAAAGAGCTGCTCCGAGTATCTAAAGCTCTGCGTGCGGTCCAGATAGATGCGCAGGGTGCAAACTGGACACAGCAACGACAAGGCCGGGTCTTTCTCCTCTGAAGGGAGCGCCCGAAAAGGAGTGGTGGGAACTTTGGTCACATAACTGGGCTGGGGTCTCAAGATCACGTGAGAGTGTGCCGGCCCGAACTCCAGGAATTCGCTGGTAACAGAGAGCGCCTGCAGGTCCCCCACCCTCTTGATGGAAGTGAGAGCCACCAGGAGGGCCATCTTCAGAGATGGAGTGCTGAGCTCGGCATGCTCCAGGGGCTCAAATGGGGCTCCCTGTAGGGCAGGGAGGACCACAGAGAGATTCCAAGAGGGGAACAGGCGTGGTCTAGGAGGATTTCGCCTTTGAGGAACCTGTTGATCAGGTCATGCTGTCGTGAGGGACTGCTGTCCTGTGTATCATGGTGAGCTGCTATGGCCACATACACTTTCAGGGTAGAGGGAGACAGCCGTCTCTCCAGTCCTTCCTGTAAAAAAGGCAGCACAGACCTGACAGCACATCTCTGTGGGTCTTCCCTACGGGAAGAACACCAGTTAGTGGAAAGATGCCACTTCAAGGCATACAGCCACTTCATAGAGGGCTTACCACCGCTGGCGGAAGACCTGCTAGGTCCGCCCGGAGGACGGAGACACCCTCGCCCCGCACTGTAGTGGAGAGGATGCTACTGAACCTGGGCAGGCATCTGGCGAACTGGATCATGTGGCCAAGGCAAATCGTCCTGATGAGCCACAGCGAGAGGATGGAGAGTGCTAACCAGGCCTCCAGACTCCGTGCCAGTGGCACCAGGGGATGACTGGACTTACCGTGCCCAGGCAGGGTGGTTTGCGGCAAGGCAGAGCAGGCGCCCCACCTGGAAGACAGCCCAGGGGGTATGTGCTGCTCCACAAGCCCGCAACGGTGGCCGGTGACTGGTGTTGGCGAGTGACCCCAGAGACCAGCACACTTACCAGTTTGCCAGCTGTCTCTTGACGGAGAACGAGGGAACAGGAGGTACTCGTGTTCGCCTGATTGACCGGAAAGGCTTCCTGCGCCTGGCCATCGCGAGTGCGCTGACCCAGGGAATGAGGAAACTGCCGACCATGTGGGCGCCAAGGCCCAGAGGGCACCCGGCGATATAATACTTACCATGTACTGGCCCAGGGGCGATGGTGGGGCTGGTGAGTTCGCCCGGGCCAGACCGGTCAGAGTCAGTCACCTCATCCCCGGGTTGTCCATGCCAGGGCCGCCTCGAAGCCTGTCCGGTGTTCTTGGGGGCTGGCTGACAGGCAGGTGTGGCCAACTTCCCGTGGGAGGATCTTCTTCTCTGAGGCCGACATACGGGCTCCGATGGTACGGGAGCCGGGGCCGGCACCGCAGGGGAACGGCTCTGGCGAGAAGCAGATGGGGCGCGGGACTTCGGTGGCCAGAAGGTGGCCGAGTCACACCGCAGCAAGGGGTCTGCTTCCTCACGGTCAAGAACTGATGGGCAAGATCCTCGATGGCGTCGCCAAAAAGCCCCCCTTGGGAGATGGGCGCACCGAGAAAGCGGACATTCTCGTTGTCACGTATCTCTGCAAGGTTGAGCCACAGGTGCTGCTCTTGGACCGGAGTGGACATCGTCCAGCCCAGGGCACGCGCTGTGACTTTCGTCGCCCATAAGACGAGGTCGGTCGCAGTACACAGTTCCTGCATCAGCCCTGGGTCGGTTCTACCCTCGAGCAGATCTTTCAGCACCTTGGCCTGGTGAACCTGCAGGATGGCCATGGCGTGCAGGGCAGAAGCGGCCTTGGAAGGGAGACTTGGTCGGTCGCACCAGGTGGCTGCGCCCTGTGGGCATAAATGCACCGCTACGGCATGCTCCACCTGAGGGAGCTGGACATATCCCATAGCCGCTCCGCTATTGAGGGTAGTTAGGATGGACGAGCCTGTGAAGCATGTACGGGCAGCTTTTATTTTATTTTTTTAAAAGGTGCCTTCCACGACTTCGTTAGCTCCTCGTGCACTTCCGGGAAGAAAGCCAAAAACCAATCATCCAGCCGCGAATGCTCAGGGCAGGGTGGAGGGTTCCACTTCAGCCCGATATTCGCAGCCACCCGAGCAAGCACGGCTGCCATCTCAGCATCCGCCTCATCCTGTGCTGTACCGCCTGTGGGCGGGAGCTCAGAAGATTCGTCCGCTTCCGATAGCAGTAGCCCACCCTCTGATGCTCG